>NC_057784.1:251428-551428 GCF_014825855.1 Bombus pyrosoma
AGATTTTGAACATACAGCGACAGTATAGTCTAAAGCGATGGTACACATAGTCTAAATGGGAAGTAGCGCAAAAATGGCACAGTGTTAAACGCGTTGGAACGCGTTAAGCCATGAAGGCTGCGTTTTATAAATGAAATTTACTGGAAAATAAAGGGCTCGATCGCGTATAACAAAACCTTCGTAGACGCAGCACCTACCAACCATCCTTAGAAAATATATATCTGATATTAGTTTCAATGTTACTTAAATGAACTTTCTGTTTCAATCGAGTTATGAATTTTATTGCAAAAGAAAGCACGCTTTAGAGCGTAGCAAGATAAAAGGATATTTGCCATTGATTTTTCAGTAACGCGTTACAGACTACAGATGATAAAAATCTACGTTCTTAAAAATCAAAGGCGGTATACTTTTAACGGAGATCACTGCGAGTCGATAAATTTCCAAATGTTTGGTAACGCCAAAGGCGTCATAATTATCAGCCTGGGTAAACAGCCGCGTTACGAAGGTCAGCAGCCTCCTTCCTCCGTGATCGGTGGCATTTTATTCGGTTCCGTAACGTAAGGCTCAACAAGAATAGACCTTCTATCTTTTCGCTTGATCTTTTTCTTGATCTTCTCGCATTCTGCCCGTCAAGAAGAAGTATGTACATATTAATAATTAAAATTATTTGGGTCGATGAATCTGTACCGCTATGAACGAGTGTTTGGCGTCCCATAAGATCATCCACGTTTAGTTCATCGCGATTAAACGACAGTCCATCGATGTTGTACGCAATCGTGAATATTCGATAAAGCTAAACTTCAAACTCGGTTACTCCACCCATCCTCGCGTATTTTCTGCACCTTTTCACCATCTTTTGCGTTCCTTGCTTTTCGTGTCCTCGATGTTCTCCATTCCCAATGACGTTCGTTCTCCGTATGTACCGTCCGTCTGCATCGATGGTGCCTCGTAACAGAACAGATGTAACTCGGAGAGAAAGTAATCTCACGAAAATGAACTTTGTTCGTAACTTTGAATTTCTAGTGGACGTCGTTTTCGCTTTGGCATTATTTGTCACTGTCTTGGATGCCAAGCATGCCATTGTATCATAAAGGTAACAAAAATACCATGCAACGTCGTACGACTAAAATAGCGTTGAAAAGAATTTTCATTATATCGTTACGTTAATGGAAGATACGAACAAGGGACTAGATAATTGCGTAATCCAGCTTCAAACATCGAGGCCTTCCAACAGTTTTCGATGGGATCCACCTTCTCACAGGGTTGCATCTTTAGGAAGCATTCTGTAATCGGGTGCAAGGATCCCCAGGACGCGTTTCTAATTACCATTAGCGATTATTAATTATAAGATGATAGCCCGCAGCGTGCTTCTACTTTGATAATTATCCAACGTTCGCAATTAACTTATAGTTAATTATTAAGCATTTACGATTCAACGATTAGTTATATCGTGTTATACTGTTATACTGTAACGTTATGAGGCTAGATATACATACATATTACCTATATAGTTGCTCGTATCTAGGAAGAAAACTAAATTTACCTTTCACATGTTTTGTTATAAAAGATAAATATACGTTTTCTTAAAATCATCTCTTTTCTTGTCTCTATCCGATGATAAGTAGGCAGTAATTAATAATGGCACAGGTCTTTCAGAACTTTTAACAAAAATTCTTTATACCTATTTCTTGCAGGATATTCGAAGACAATCTTTAACGATAGTCGTGATACGGTTTCCTCGTTAAATAGAATTTCCTTCCTGATAAACTTAAATCTCTATTGAGTTGTTTAAAGAAAGCGGAACCGCGTTAATCCGCCAGATAATAGGTTTGTTCGCCCGAAGAATTAAACGTTTACCAATGATAATAATTGCCAAATAAGGCAGATCATCGTTAATTCTTACAACTTGAAACAGTCTCACTAAAGAAACAAGATAATTGTTCGAGGTAAGCGCAAACACGTAGATACGGCGGGAAGAACGAATCGCAGAAGTCGTGTACCGATACGTTTCGTCGTACAAACGACACGGCAGTATATCGGAAATACGTATTACGTATTCAATATTCTCAAGCTTTTGTCGCCTGTTTTATTCCTCTTTCTCGTTCTTTTTCGTCCTTTCTCGTTCTTCCTCGTTCTTCCTCGTTCTTCCTCGTTCTTCCTCGTTCTTTCGGCAACACTTCTGGTAACGATCGGTGTAAACCGTCTCTATCGATACCGTTTCATTACTAAATCACTGACCCGCTGCGAGATGAATAAAAAATTTAATCGAGCAAAGAAGTGGACGTTCTTTAGAAATGTATCGCCTTCCAACGTCTCTGGAGCAAAGTTGGCAATCGGGTAGCGATATTAGACGAAAGTATGCAACGGAGGGCGGTTAGGCGAGGCAGCCGGTTTCCCACGAGACGATTTCCTCGGCATCCAATCTCGGTGTGCAGGCTGGCTGCCGTTTTCTTCGCATCCTTAGCAACCAACCCCTCAAGCTCCGTTCGTAAACTCAATTTACTGGATAGCAGTCGGCCGTAGACGTACGATTCCAGTCGATACGAGACGAATCTAATCGCTCGTCATCGCGAATATCGACCAATAATGAAATGCAGCTACGTTACTTCTATTACGCGATTTAGTACGATTATTCGCACGATCGACCGTAGCAACGATTTGCATCTGCCTTTGCTACACAGCTGCTGTTTCTCCAACACGACTGTCGCAAATCAAACGGTTAACGTTAACACATATTATCCGTCCGGAGGATGGAAATTCCTCGTTTTGCCGCCAATCGCCGACCAAACGATCAAACAATGAATATTCGTCATTTGTTCCTCGCGATGAATAAATTAAATGATTAAATTATTTAAATTGAAATAAATTAAAATGATATCTCTACTATATTGTTTTTATATAAAACAAGCGAAGCCGCAAATTGTGCGAAAAAGCGGCGGCTTTTGAGCGATAGCGGCGCAGAAAATGCCGGTCGGATATGGATGTTATGACTTAAAATACGGGTCATTGTCAGCGCTAGATCTCTGTCGTAGTTACATTTCCTGGAAATCTTTCCTTTAATTTAAAGTCGTCATAAAAACATAAACTACTACTCAGCTTATTCTACAGTTTTCATGTTTCAGAGCTCTCTGAAACTACGTACTTACATCTCTGATACTTAGCAGCTTGTTCATATCGTATATCGTATATCGTATTTGTCGTATTGATGGAAAACTTGAACGAAATACTAAACGGAAGAGCGTATGAATGAAAAACGGGTGTCGCATGAATGCAATCAGATATCGTCTTTCAGTGGATAATTATATTCGTGAATTAATAATGCTTATCGGCAAATAATTTGACGATATTAAATTGTCATGTTAATTGTGTAAAATTAGATTGTCCTAATGCGTAAATAAAGTTTTTTTTTTTTTCTCCAATAATTTCCCTAAAGACAGAGTATGAGAATGAAGACGCGACGATGATGATATACTTATCCTAGAAGATAAACTATAATTATAAGTTTATTACTGATTAGATGAAATGAAATGACAAAGCTCCCCCTATTTGTAACCGTGTTAGAGCATTTCCGTTGCCAATTTCTTTACGCTGTTGCTTCTTTCTACGGGATGTAATGAGAGAGACGGTTACGCGACAGAAAAATTGTCACGGTGTATATAACCGTAAAGTTATAAAGCAAGCGTATCTATATAGGCCTGTATGACCGTTCTCTTCCTGGAAATGAAATTTTTCTTGCAAATTCTCTTTGCTGTTATTAGTCGGCGTCTTTTCAATTTGAAAGCTCCGTGTAATTCGTACAAGTACACGCGTATAATTGGCGTTCGATCTCTATCGAATTCGGTGGAATTTCTATGCTTATAACAACAAAGAACGAGACTAAAAGCGATACTGTATTATCCGGCATGCGATCGAGAATATCGATGATATACCAAAATTTGAGCGAATGGAATTTCAGCTTGGTGCAGTATCCTATTCAAAATCTTGGAAGCTAACCGATCGAATTTCAAACTATGTAATTACAGGAAATTCATATCGGTAACAGAAAATAGACATGTCGCGGGTGGAATAGCGTGTTTTTGTTTCTTTGGTTCGGCTCTTCTCTTCTTAAATTTCTTCTACCCATATCAAGTTGCTCTTCTTTTGGTAGACAGATGGTTCGTGTCGCGTTGCGTCGCGTCTTAATCGCTGCCTCGACTCGCTAGAATATATAACATTTCCTTTACCGCTTTGTCGTTATTACAATTTTTTACCAATGTCGTATACCGTTTCTTATTTTTATCATTTTAATATAATATATTTCTTAGGTTTTCACTTACGGGCACGTACGCTTTTCAAATAGCAAATACCAAATAGCACCGTTCGTAATTGTGCGTATTGTAAATGTAGCCGAAGATTGACAAGCATTGATAAGTATAATATACTGATGGGTCTGATGAAAGTAGAAAGGAATTTTTACGATGTTATACATATTACGTGGAAGGTGTATTATTGCTATGGCTGTTTTTCTCGCCCGAAAAGTTCCGTTCCATCTTATACAAAAGCACGCGAACAAGTGTACCCACAAAAAGGGGCACCAGCAACGGATAACTTCGTTCAAAGGCTTTATCTCGTAGCAAGTTATACGAGATAGGAGACTGCAAGTTAGATGTCGTACTGGCAGGCCGCATACTACGTATGTATATAGGATATAGTGTGTTGGCCGAATCGTACGAACGAATCGTAAGATGGTAGAAATTTGGTACGGTATTGTGCGTAACTATTCACAGTACGAAACTCTAGAAAAAACTGGTTTACACGATACGATTGGTATTCGGCTCGCTTGAACAAATTCGAATCGCAACAAATTATCAAGATCTCTTTGCGATATCCGATCTATGTTTCTGCACGTTTGCCTAGCGTCGTATTTAAAATTCTTAAAGTGATATTCGCGAAGCAAAAAAAAAAAAAAAAAAAGGAAGAAAAACGGATTTTCTCGAACACGTTTTTGGGTAATATCGACGAACTGTAATTTTATAAAATTACGTTTCGTACAACTTTTAAGAGCGTATCGGGAGGAGATGCATGTATATGCACGGTCATACACTGGAGTTGCGTACTCGCTGATCGTTTAGCGAATGGATACGCTCGTAACGAAGAGCAAAGATGAAACGTTCAATTCGAGATTTAACTTGGATTAGGATTTTAGGACATTCAGTTGTGAATTTGCAAGTTTGTAGACGCTATCCGTCGGATGTGACGGCTAGTTACTTTGGTTTATTCCATGTCGACGAACGGACTTTTCATTCTGATTCGAAGAATCTGATTAAGTAGGCGAGATAAGATCAATGACGGATATTCGAGCGGAAAATTCTATCGCGCCGCCTGCACAGGTAATTTCGTTGGAAAAGCAAGACGATCCAGGAATTCAGCCAAAAGAAAGAATAACGAGAGGGTGGGACGTTGCGAACAGGCCAGGGATCCAGAGGGTGATTTCCAAAGAGAGAGGGATATAAGGGGAGAATGGTAAAGGCAATTTGCAAGGTTCGCGTCTCGCTCTACCTTACCTACGAACGGAGGTTAAAGTACAGCATGTAACTGCGTATCGTAGTCTGCAATCTCTGGCTATGCTATCTGTAACCGCTTTTTTCTTACCTTTTCTTTTTTTTTCCCCTTCCATGCCATTTTAGTTTTCGCCGTTTACTTTCGCCCGTGTTACGATTCAGTCGAATTACAGCTACGGGAAACTCGACGAATTGTCCAACCTAATCTCTAAACCCGTCTAAACTCGTGCATCCGGAATATGTCCGGAATAAATTAAATAATCGGTAATTCTTCGTTTCTTTCATCTGCATCGTATCTTTGCTTGTTCGTTATCGAACATTTGTGCCCTTTGTAATCTAACATACTTCTAAAGGGAAATAAGCCATTGCAGAGGAATATGTTTAATAGTAAGCGCTGCTCGTACTAAAATCTGCTAAAATCTAAAATATTACTTTCACGTTGAATATTAAAATCATAAAATTCTTGGGTTATTTAATAAACGGCGTTTGCATTTTTCACTTTGCATTATTTGCGTGATTAATAACATACATGGTAGAATGTTGAAAAAAAAAAAAAAAACATACTACATGTACAAACCATAATACGTTGTTAATACATCAAACATTTCTTTCGCGTATTTGTCCGATATTTAATTCTATATAGAATTCCATCGTCAGTTGCTCCATTAGTAATTTGGTTTCATTTCCCGATAAAATTTAATAAAAACACATACAAAACCAACATTGTATTTTACATTGGATTTCGTTTCGATCTGATACGACGTGATAAATTCGTGAAAAATTTATTCGATCAAATTTTCCTATAGATTTATTGAAAATCAAAGAGAAAATCCGTACCTATCTGTATAAGTAGGATTTTCTTTGGTTAAAACGAATATCGCGCAGAATCGTTTATCGAATGACGAGCTACGCTTCACGATGAAATTATACGTGAGAAGTCTGTGGTAAATAAAAAATTTGCTTCGTCGTTAAAAATCCTCGCTTTTACCTCTGTTCTTTGTCGAATTGCCAAATATTTTTGATTTAATAACGATTTTGGTAATGCGCCGGAACAGATTTAACGATATTAAAACGAATCCGCGTATTTATTTGCCATTGACTTTAATTCGATCAGCTTATCGAATATAAACTTTTGCCAGCAATTCATCAGGATAGATCGATTCCAACACGATCAATCCCTGTAAATGTTTATAGATGCGCTGCAACGGAACTGTACGCCTATCGCGAAAACAGTGAATATTCAACAGTTTTCGTGGCTAGAATGCATCTACTATGGAAAGTGACTAGCGAATTTATTCCATGGCTGGTATTTACCACGTCTCTTTGATCGTCTAGTCGAGAACCCAACAAAAAAGAGAATATGAATGATCGAATGTTATATGTACGTATGTACAAGCAGTATAAACAGCAACTAAACTTTATTTTTTACAGTGCAATAGCCTAAAAGTATGTATTCCGCAAATCTTTCGATCTCGCGATAAAATAATACGAGTAAATTGGAAAATCTTTTAATTACATATTGACTAACAGTAATTTCATTTAGTATTCCGCTACGTTTCTCTAAATCAGGTTCTGTTTGTTTATGTAATATAGTACGAAAAATCGCATTCCGATTTTCCGATTTTCCGAGTAAAAGTTACTCTCGGAGAATAAGTCAACAAAACTTGTTTAACATAAAAATGTTTTCTCTAGGATATTTGAAATAGTACAAATATAGATTGTATATAACGAAATTTTTGTTTCGTATCGCGTTTTATGTAAAACAATTTTTTTCAAATAATAACGAATTCGCGTTTAAGTTAAAGTCGGTGGTCTGAAAGCCAGACACACAGAGCTTATTTTTACTGAAATTGGCAAAATGGCAAAATCTGTCGAAATGAGCTACTACGAGTACGAGTAACTACACACGCGTATGTCCATAATATGTATATAATTTGTCTTTAGTTTACTAACTCGCTCAAGTGATTCCACTATGTGTATGTGCTTCAAACGCGCGTACATACGTGCACATTGTCGATGCAATATTCTATTATATAATTGCATGGTACGATTGAGTCGCGCGGCATTATAATTCTCATTGTATTTTGAGTCAAGTGAAATTTAATTAAACGGTCTACATGAATTGAAATATAACGAAGGAGAGCAATTAAACTAAATTGATAAATTTTAATTGGCATCAAAGCATCAATGCATACAATTAATTAATCGAAAAAACGGTAATATCGGGGACAGTGTATCGAATTAAAATTTATTAATTCGATTGCATTTTTACGTTACGATCGATTTAAGCCCTAATTATTATCGAATGGTTAGATGGGTAACGAGCATCGAGATTACGCCGGAACACGTTGAAATATTTGCTTTCTATTTTCCATGTTTATTGTGCAGGAAGAGGAGGAGGGGGAGGAGGAGGGGGCAGGGGGGAGGGGGAGGAGAGTAAACAACACTAAAATATATCGCAAACGCTGTACCGCTTGCCGTGGTATTTTTCTTTTTCCCTTTTCATCCAAGCAATATTTTATATGCCTTTCGATCAGTTGTAGCGTAGAGCGAGCGAACAGCGTTCGCGTATCGATGTGTGCCGAAGTGGACGGTGGAATTGGGTAGTCGCGTACTGTATTTCGAGGCGAACGCTCATGTACATACTCGAGAACGATGTATGCACTAGTGTACGAGAACCGATTACATATTTACGCACACTGAGCAAATTGACTCTGGGTGCAAGCATCATGCTGTTTGCTTCCATGAATCGAGCCAATTGCGCACAAAAAATCACGCTCGATCTATTTGCATTTTCCGTTCACCACATTTGTAATCAGCTAACGCCCGGTAAACAGTTATGACTTAAATATATCATGCGCGATAAATCTTATTTCCTTTTTAACAGATAATATGTAATCTTGCGGTCTCTTAAGGCCAGAGTTTGGCAAATTTTATTCAAATAACAAATAACTTGTCAAGATTTATTCGCCAATAAGGAATAACGATTTCATTCGACAAAAAATTATTCGTTATTCGATTTCAGAAACAATTGTGAATAAGCGACAAAGCAGAAAGCGAAATTCGGCCATTCGGTGAGGTACCGCCGACACCGCAGTGACTCGATACATTGTCACTCGGAGCAAAACCGATCGCTCGCCGTCCGAATCGCCCGATGCGATGACGTTCCGCTTCTTCGCGCGATACAATTGACGAGCGGCCACTCTTGTCTTATTTATCCTTGTATTCGAGTAACCACCCTGGCTGAATAAAAAATTCTCCAATCTGTCTAAGGGTTTCAAATCTCCCGCCCTCTCTCCCTCTCTCGCTTTGTCCCCCTCGCGCTCCTTCCTGCTGTTTCTTATTTTCCAAATATCTAGCGTGTGATCGATCGCGTTCCTTTTTCCTTCATGGGCAACGTTCGTTTCTTTCACTGTCACACGTCGCACCTACATATGAATTCATATTGCCGTTCGAGACACGACCGATACAATCTCAATGTGTTTGTTGGGTCTCTTAACGCGCGTGTGCTTCGCAAAAATGTAGCCTGTGTGTCAATAATTTCTCTACTCTCTGCTGTAACAACGTTTCGAACTCGACGGTCCAAGTTCCTGAATGGCACGTTCAAATCGAGCTACAGTCACGGATAATGTCATGTTGCATTTTCAACGCAATGTCCGGCGTCCGTTTTCCGGTCTTCCACTTTGGCAAGGTGTTCTTCCACTGTCTGCCGCAGACTGGAAAGACAGTTCTTCGCTCGTCTTTAACATAACCCCTTTAATCTACCGATACGATTTTACATTTTTCTCCGTTGTTATTGAACAAAATGTAACTACACATGTGTACTTGTTATGTTTTTATTGCAATCTTCAAAGGTATTTAAGTTATAAAGGTATAAACGCATTTAAGTTAGAAATTGTTCTAAGAATACTTAGTAAAATAAATAGTGAAAGTAGCAAACTTTATAATAGGAAAATTTGTAAATTCTGATTTACTTTTTAAATTTCGAAATGACCAATTTGACAAACGCTGAAATTCTTTTGGGATTTAATGATTAGATCCATCGAAAGCTCGAAACTAACTGAATAACGTACGATCGATGGTTTATCGATTGTTTTATTATAAACTGACAGATTATGTACGATCTATCGATGATTTCAAACGATGAGTGAGAGCGACGTTCGAATATCCGAAGGCTATTACAGGAACTCAAAATTTATCCACGAGATAATAATGTAATTTTATTACAGTTTTTAGTCAAATTAAACGAAATAAAAGCGAAACTTGGAAACGATATCGATAAACGAAATCGAGATTATCGAAACGATAAGTAACATATCGATGATAAGTAAAAGTAAAACATGGAAACGATTACGATATCGATGATTGGCTAAAGAGTAGCAAATTTAGCGATAGATATGCAACGTATGTACCTGCATGTACTCAACCTGATTGTTTAAAAATATTATTGAAAGGAAAAATTACGGTGTTGTGTGCGCATTTGCGGACGATTTATGCGTATCAGGGGCATATTTTAATAAGAGTTATCGAGGTACGTGTTAGCCAACCCTCGTTCCATCCATGACTGGATCTCTCGTGCATCCAGCGAGACCGCTAGGATTATCGCCGTTAATACCCGACACTTGCTAGTAAAGCATCGTTCTTTTTTAATCCGTAACCATGGGATCATTCCCTTCCTCTAGCCCGCTCGCTTTTTTATTCCGTACGAGCGGTATATTTGATAAATTGGTCCGCGTTGTTAAATATATTAAGCGGATATAATAATGGTTTATGTGTGTATAAAGTAGGAAAATGCCATTGTAAAAGTCTTTCGTGCTTCGATTAAAAGATATATGTAATACAGTTGTGTACATAGTCGCGTGCGGTGTAAATAAAATAATGATTGTAAAAGAAACATATTTAAATCGAAGTACCATATTCGGTCATGAAACTCGA
This sequence comes from Bombus pyrosoma, assembly GCF_014825855.1. NCBI lineage: Eukaryota > Metazoa > Arthropoda > Insecta > Hymenoptera > Apidae > Bombus > Bombus pyrosoma. The sequence goes on from NC_057784.1 coordinate 261,904, forward strand.
TATATAGATACGTAGCTACATACACACAAAGTACACATTTAGAATCGGATGGGGGGAAAAAATTTTTATGAAAATGATTATCCTATTTTTTTCAACACGGAATAATAAAAGGATCTTCCAACTTTTATGATGGAAAAGAAATATATCTTCGCGTGTAAATACAATATATATAAATATCGTTGCAATTGCACAAAAAATATGATACTCTTCGAGCCATTTATTTTCTCGCAAAAAATTTCATTCTTGCAATTTTGCAATCTTGCACCACATGATGAATCGTCGCATCTACGAGTTATAGGTATGTATACCGTAATAGTAGCTATGCGATAGAGAGGGATAAGATAATATAGACGATAGCAGACAATAATAATATCCTGATGCTATTAATTTAATAGTAATAGACCCACTGTCACATAGGAAAATTCTTTAATGTAAATTATAATCAACTGCATTCGTTGAAATTGGTATAATTATATTAGTATTAGGTGCATCGGTATAATTAAAAATATACGTTCAATATTATACCACTAATCGGATTATATACGTTTATAGGAATAGATCGATATGATACATTGTCGAATTGTAGATAAGCTGTTTAATTACAGTTTGTAAATTTGATAAACAAGAAGCATTTTGCTTGATAATGTAATTGTAATGGAATCGTGATAACATTTACATTTAAATTTTATGTAATTTCCTTGTATCGATATCGTGCGTAATGTGTGTATTAAAGATATCGATAACGCGATATAAAGCGAGTGAACGATGTTTTATCATTGGAATTTTTGTTTTATTTAAAGTAACAAAGTCCCTGTTAAAAACAATCGGAAATCTAAATAATCGATGGTAATTGATGCAAGGGAAGGGGGAGAATGAGTTTCGTTGGGAGAAACGGTGAAACGAAAATACGAAAGTCCGATTTGACCTTTAATCCTTTCTGCTTCTAGAGCTAAATCTTTTTGTTACTTAACACCGACTAATTACCGATATTATACATTCAAAACAACTGACTTTTGCTTTGAAACACGTTATCTCTCTCTGCCTTGGTTCTGAAATATCTCGATAAAATGTTTAACTCCATACTTATAAATTATGATTGTCATGTTTGATCTCGAGATCAGAATCAAAGATTACCGACATTTGACAGTTAGAATTGGACAGTTAGCGGCATGCATTATTCGAGGCAGCTATGGTATTGTTAATAGGACAAGAATTTTTTACTCGGTGCGTGAAATATTGCTTGCCGATTAACAAACGAAAAGTTGTACTCCGCTCAAGCGATTGAATCATGGCAAACGCGAGTTTATCAATCAGAACCAATATGTTTGCACAACTAAAACATCTAACTTTGCTTTGATCGTTTCAGGTAAGTGTTGAGTCGTCGAACGAGAATCCGTATCGAAAAATTTCAACCAAACGTTTCGTAAGTACAAACGTACTACGTATATTTATTCGATGTATAGCGAGAAACACCGATCTTACGATACCATGAATAAAACTAAAGTCAATGATCGGAGTAAGCTCGTTCATCAGACCATGGACATCGCGTCGAATCGTTAGATATTAGTTATCGAACGGTGATAGCGTAAACGAACGAACGGATATAACAGTCGGATTTCTTGTAGCCGCCGATAACGTTAACTTTAGCATTGTCTCGTGATATTTTTTGCACGATACAAGCTGATGAATTTCGCATTATCGACCCGCACTGGTTCAACCGCCGTTTCACACAGAATTTTAACAACGAGAGTAATGCTTTATAATCAAAATTAAAATTAAAATCTCCGTTCGATCGATAACTAGCAATCTCGAACAAAAATTTATATTCGCGTTTCCGTGAAAATATAACGAAACTTTGCAATATTTTTGCGTAGCATCGTTCATCGATTGTGAAATTTGGCTCGCAATGCCCAAGACCGAACACGTATTTTTGGTACTGCGACCGAATAACCGTTTATTTTATGATATAGGTTTACTTATGTTTCGAATTCATATTCTTGCTCTCGATAACCGCAACATTTGCACAGCGCTTGTAGTATCGTTATCGCCTATTATACTCACCTATCGCTATTTGCTCCAGTGAAGATACGTCTGAACGAGAAACGAAGGTTAACGATTTCTTCTCGAGTTTTGCTGCTTTGTAATCTACTGTTCATTACCTGCTGTTCTAATTTTCGTTTTCTTAACCGTCTTTGTCAAGATGAGTCAATTTTAAGCACAATTTCGCGCGTTTATAAACACGAACATCACGAAGCAGAAGTAATTAACGGCACTTCCGTGTGACAATCTTTCTCGTGAATATCGAGTAGCTCGCTTGTGCAGCATGTACAATGTACAGACATATCGCTCCTCTTCTTCCAATATTACGATGCGTGTATTAATTGTAATCTTATATTTCACTACCAACGTTTTATCATTGATAATCGTTGCACGTGCAGTTTCCTTCAACTTTTATCACGCAAAAGATTATCTTAATTGTTTTCTCTTTTTTTTTTCTTATGTTTCTCCGCTTTCTATGATACTTCCTATGATACCTAAGCCCAGCAGCGTAGCCAGGAAGGTGATTTCGTAACGATAGATGACATTTAAATACTCATTTATCTGTGGTATCTCGTATCTCAGTGATGTTTGCGAATTATCAAAAAGTCATTTCAGTCAAGATCGAGACAAATAGCATTCGCATCATGGCGAAAGATCCGTATAGAACAACAACCGTATTTGACACGGCTATACATATTCGTTGTGTCTACGTATCGCATTAAAATGCGACGCGACTCGCGTGTATTACCGCAAATGCGTGACAGCAAACATGATGTACCTTTTGTTCAAAACTCATTTGGGAAGTTGAATTTGTATTCAGAATATAGCGTAAATTTTGTCTACATTGGGGACTTTTACTATGTAACCCGCGATAACCCGCTGTATAGCGCATCCTTTCAATTGTTTTTTAACCCATAGTTTAAAAAGCACGCGTTATAATTTCTTTAATTTCATTTCATTCGCTTATTTTCCTACCGTTATTATAGATAATATATTTAGTTATTATACCATTTTGCCACCGGTACATAGCAATCCAATTATAGTAGAAGCAAACAAAATTCTTGCTATAAACTATATATCGCGTAATTTTGTGAGCTGGATAACAAAATATTAGTACTTGACGCATCGATTCCTCTTTGTGCGATTGTTTGAGTGGAAATCGAATTATATCTCTTTCTTAATGATACGTTGACTTTTAAGAATCGCCAACTTCGTGTATACCGCGTCGCTGTTATTCTACTTTTGTGATTAACGATACAGGCATGTACGTGTACATAGAGTTGTTGATCAATAGTCGTTTAACGACGATATAACGCTTAGAAATTCCTCTTCTTAATCTCCCAGTCTAAAGATAAACGCAACTTACGAAAAAACTGTTCGGTTCGGATCGGTAGATATTGTTTGCGATTACGATGCTTAATATATTTAATATAGCAATTTACGACCGGTCGACGAGATCGAACCGGCCACGGTTTTAGAAACCGTATTTACCTGGTCACTTACATTCATCTACGTGCCATGGTGACCAATGAACGACAGTGTTCGGTAAAATGTACTACGTGCTCTGTAGAGCGGGCGCGGGCGGGAGGCGGCTAGATGCATCCTACGGACGTGTGTTTAGTAGGTGGCACAAGAGGAGAATTCTTAGAAGGGAGTTGACGGGAGGATAAGAAAAGAGGGTTGGTAAACACGTGTAGTGGACACAGTGGACATGCTTAACCGGCTGAATGAAAATGAGATTTAAATTTTTCGAAAACCAAGTGTTGTTTCGACCGTTCGCGGTCAGACGCGATTTCGAAGAAGAGCGCCAACGGGAGTCGTAAATTCCCGTTACGATTCGAATAATCGACGCCACGAATCGATCGATCCCTTATTTCGATTAAGATAATAAGGGTGGTTGAATGAGTATAACACTGATATTAACAGGTTATGATATATATCTTCAACGATCCAATAACTTCAATATTTGATACAACGTACAAACTACGAGTGAGTACGGCCCTTGACTCCTTTCGTATTGGCGACTGTGATGACTGATTGTTACTTCTGAGCTTTGACTGTTACTCGAACTGTTTGCGGAGCAAGTCTAGAGATGCGGTGACTGTTTTGTAGTTGTCGCTCTCGACCAGAGAACAAGTCTAGAGATCAAGCGATGAAGTTCGTTCTCGCGTTATCACGAAGGAAAGCTCGGCGTGGGTGTGCCTTTTGAACTAAGCAGGCGGATTCGTTGTTCACACTTTTCGTTAAGAAAGTGAAAGTAACGATCCGCGATGCCCGTTGATTATAGCCAACGTTGATGAGTGAAGATAGGATGAGGAAGCCTCCTACCAACGTGTCTCGTGGGTAATCTTGTTCATGAGAAAAATCAGCTTTTCCCGTTAGATAACTACCCGCTTTCCCCGTGATTTTTAAGAACGAATAATAAACCTAAGGGCTGCTCTAAGGACCGGTCGTACTTACTTGAACTAACCGAAAATACTTGCGGGATTAGAGATTCCGTTAAAAAGATTCTGTTTATGGTGGTTCCTTAGGTTTATTAAGGATCTGTATAACGGTGCGTGGGCCTTTGACGGTCAGACACCGAAGAACGTCGCACGGACCATCTCACGCGACGTGACGAGGGTAAAGGAAAGGTGCAGATTTTTCTTACGATTATTCTTCTTAAATGGTATAGTATCTTTAGGCGCGTACTCCGTTTAATCTATGAATTTTAGCATCTTCGATCAATCAGTTTCTGCGAAATACAAAGTAATATCAGATTGATGGGAAACAAAGAGTTGGAAATCGAATAAAGAGTAGTTCCGGATTTAATAAAAGGGTATAGAAGATCTATACTAGGGCCGCCTAGCGACAACCGTGTAAGATAACACTGTGGTAATATCCAGTTTCTGTCGCCGTTGCGGATAATGCTATAATCTGATCGGAAGTTTCCCTCGTCACATTCCTCTTTTTTACTCCTAATCGTTACAGAGGACTGATCGCGATAAATTCTCCTCGTCACTTCGATTTAAATGGCTTCAGTAATTTTTTCATACGTCGTACAAAAAACATAAAACTCACGCATAAAATTCGTACATTGAAATTTTATATTCGAGGGATAATTACGTTAAGAAATAATGTAAAATGTTAATTCAATGTTATGAAAACATCGAAATATCCTTGATCGTCGCGTCGATGAAGGAGGGTGGTGTTTGCGCCGCAAAGTACGTTTGATTTATGGAATGTAATTTCCCTAATGAAAGTGCAGCAACATCTAATCATAACATCTGATCCGCATTGTTTGATTACGTCTAATATGTGTATATTAGCAGCGGCATGTAGTTGCGAGTGATCGATCCGCAGTCGTGTTTGTTGATAATGTCATACACTTTCTCAGAGCGCAAAGGCATTAATACGAACTTGGATATAATCACGTTCGAGACGTCCATCGGCCACTGGACGCATAGAAGGGTAGTTCGGCTGTTACAAGGTACGCGAATCGTCGAGTTCCAGCTCCCGCGAGAATAGTAATGGGACGATCGATGTCGTACGCATCGTGTAAACTATGAGTAGGACGTCGAGTTAACCAACACCAAGCTACTAAATATGACGCATGAAACCATACGCTCGGACTATGACACTCGTCCACTTTCGAGATTAAAGGGTCAACTAGTTTCTAGTAACTACTTGATTACACCGAAGCATCTTTCGAGTACGTACGGTTAACTACTATCTGGTCTAACGATAAGATTTCTGTTGTGTTCCGTTGATTCTACATACGAGCAGTACGCAGCAGTACAGAATATGATGCTCGATGTTTGTTAGCATCGACGGATTTCTTCTGCGAAAGTTTCCTTTTTCCGCCACTTATGTCGTCTATCGTTTGAAAAAGTTGTAAATAAAAGTAGGACAGATGTAAATAAGTAGCGGCCGAAAGCGAAATTTAGAACGGATAGACATAAACAATGAATGGTAGGCAGGAGGTGCTACACCGTTCACGTTTGAGTATGATGAACCAACGCAAGGAGGATTTATAACGTTTTTATGAAGCCGGGTTCTCCGTAGAATGGTATTCTTGCGGTATACGGCAAGAACGTTGCCTTTCTGTACGCTTCAGTGGAAACTACCCCTTTTATATCCCCACACAGATTTCCTTTCCTTTCCTTTTCTTCCCTTTCCTTTCCCTCCCCTTTCACCTCCTTCGCCTCCTTCTTCCTATCTGGTCTCCCTTCGATCTTTCTCCGAAATTCCCATATGACTCTGATCCATCGTAGATGGAATGAAGACGTCGGTTTATTAGAGACCAAATAACGGACAAGATCTCGATAAAGCCTGCGAGTTCGGATACTATTAGGAAGAGAAGCTACTTGCGTGTCTGGTTGCTTGCACAGGTAGAAGTATGGTACTTAATAGATTATTCTTACCAGTTTATTAAATGCGCTCTTCGAAGATGCGAAAAGTGCAACAAACTTTTCAAGCCACTTTTCCCAAAAACAAAGCTCTATTTACAAAAACTTTCCAGTTCTACTTTCGACCTTTTTTACCTTCGTTTTTTTTTTCTTTTTTAACGAATAATCGCTCCTTTCTCGACTGTACCGACAACCACGAACGATCCTGTACGAAGAATTTTGATTTTTGTAACACGTTGTCGGATGCGACCGAATAAAAGGTGTTTTGCGTTAACGTTCGATCAAAATCGATGCATATCGAACATGGTTATCGAGGATCGAAACCTGGTAAGTATTTCATGGGTTAACGTGGCTTACGATCTTATATGTTGGTATTAATTCGAAACAAGCATCGCATGTAACACGTGCCTCAAAGGCAACATGAATATGTATGTGTAACATAATCACAGCGCACAACCCTCTGTTCGGTAGCAAATCGTGAGTAGCTGTCCTTCCAAACGGAGTACCAGGATCAACTAGCTAAATTACAAGCATTGGTCGGATTCGTCAGTGGGAACACGCTTGAAATGACGAACTCCCTGTCCCTGCAGATATTAATCGTGTCGAGAACAACAAGCTCGTTCTCTCTTTGCTTATCCGTGCCAGAGACTGCAAGACTTTGGACGCTTCATGATCGTCTCTAATACGTTTGGTTATTGCAACTAACGTTAACGCGAGCTTCCATTGATCAACTTGATTGTTACGATTCTTCGAGCCCAAATGATCATTTATCGCGTAATCGGTGTTTCGCTGCGTTCATTCTTATCCATACGAGGATTCTTGACGTTCCGTCGAATATCCACGTAAAATGGTACACGATATTTGGGAAAATGAAAATTTCGCAGGAATCGCGTCGCTCGAATCGTGCCCATTGAATCGGCTGAAATTCCCTGAAATTTTCGTGAAACAGTTCAGTTCTTTGATAGATTTCTCGGTGTCGTAGAGAAGCGCGATCGTTGTTTTCATCGTATCTGGTTGAAGAAATAAGGCTGCTTTGTAACGAAGCATTTGACAGAAACAATAGTTAGGCGTAGGTATATCCAAGAAATTCGGCGTCTCTAACGCACTTGGAAATTTCTACTTTGCTGTTTTCTACCGTGCAGATTGAAGGGGAATTCGCCACACCTCGTTCCTATCTCCCGATGGTAGCTCAACCTTCGCGCTCTTTCCACCCCGACCTCTATGTCTCTCATTCTCTCGTTCTCTCTTTCCCTTTACGCGGTACAAGGCGTCTCTCAAAGCATTCTCTCGGTAACTCTATCTTTGTCCCGTGCAATGTTCTCGACGCTCCTCTTCCAACGCTCCCCTTGGGAGTCTTCAAAGCGGCGAGAATGCTTTAGCTAGTTCCAGAACACCTCGCCACCCCACTCACTCGCTCGCACGATCTTCCTTCTACCATTTCTCCAACCCCGGTGGTGCACCGGTCTGTTGGTCTGTTAAACGATTTTTCTCTTCCGTCTGTGACACAGCGCGTTCGCTTCGTAATATATTCGATCGAGGGAACCAAGAGTGTCGGAATGGGGTTTCGGTTCGCCTTGATCTTCCTCGATATTACACAGCTGGGTCACCTAGCTCTGTGGCTTTCGAACCGTCCCATTGGATGCACGCCAGCACCCGATCCCGCATGCTTCGCTGCTTTCGGACGAGGAAAGGAAACAGTGTTATCGGTAAAAGGGATGTTTTTAAGCGGCTATCACTGGCGCTGCCATACCGACGTTCCGCACCGCATCGGGTATCGTGCCACGTTCCGTCGTGGATGCTGCCCTGCTCTGCCAACGATCTCGCGATACTTTCACCGTCATGGCAAAACTCGCAATTTCATGGCGTTTCGCGCGCAACCGAATCCATTTACCTTTGTTCTACTAGCGTCGTCCCAATTTCCCGACGTGCGCGGAATTCCATTGCACCAAGACTGGATCGCGCAGCCGCCATGTCGACCCGAATTCGTTTTCGCCTTTAGGCCGAGTAGCTACGTTTCGAGACCTTCCTCCCTTCTGCCTCCCTCGCCCGCTCTCTCTCTCTCTCTCCCCCCCTCCCTCCCCACTCTTCGCGTCACGCGTATTTTCCGAGGGAAAACGCAGCGGCGCAGAGGCAACTGGGATTTCTTTGGTGAATAGGGCGGCTGTATGGAATTGACGCGATCAATGAGACGCGGTCGCGTATCCTTTTGCCTACAAATTTATTAATGAAAAGCTTGTGGTCGCGCTCTGCCAGCTCGCAGAGTACATAATTTATAAGGTGGAACATCAGCAGCCTGATACCAGAGTTTCATGGAAACTTTTCACGAGAGAACGGCTGAGTCTTGGGAACTATCAGCCATACAAAAGATAGTTGTACATGTTTTTATCACGTAATATTTATAATACGTCACGTGTATCGCGTCGCCTTACACCTCGCCGTGTGGTCCATCCACTATGCAAATGTGTTCATTGCATTTACGAAGCCTGGAAAGAGCCATGGATCACGAATTCCGAATTCTCGACGAGGGTGCTGCTGTCTGTTCGACGCGTTTTGTCAGACTTGAGGCTGAGACAACTTTCTTTGAAGGAAGGAAATGTCAATAAAGCTACGATAGGTATACATAGTAGTCGAGATATCGAAAATTGGTAGGATATTTTGATTTTTCATTACACGGAGGAGGATGACGCGTTGGAAAAAAATAAAAACAAACTGCGTACTACGAACCACGATAAATCGATGGATCAAAAAATGAAGATTATCGAAAGCTAATCCTGCATATGCGACTCCTCTGTGTTACTTATCTGCGATACTTGATAACCATTTTAGAAGGGGATTTGAATAATCTGATTCGATTAACTGATTAATCTAGACTTCTAGAGTGTAAGAAACAGATAGCAAATATACATACGTAAGTAGATGGGTGCGACACTGGGTGGTAGGTACGAAGAACGCGCGTTTAGATTTCGCTGATGGCTCAAGATGAATGCGTTTGCGGCATGTACTCGTAACAGTGTTCAATTTCAACATCGATATTGTACGAAGCTGGTTGTAGACGTGCCGCTATATGGTACGTACCTATTTAATGGCCAAATAAATGATCGATATATGCGCGACTCGATAAGCGAACGGAGAAACGGATGGCTATAGTTCGCTAGATATTCACCGGCATCAGCACGGATTAGGATTTAGCATCGGTTCGAAACGACCGAAATTCTCCTCGATTTAGCCAAAGACGCAACGTGGCAACAACGCAAAGTGTTACCTTGGTGTGTTACCTGCTATCTATTTTGGCGTGTGACCTGCGCGCTTATCACATTGAAACGTGCGGTTACCTTGAACACGCGTTGCCTCGTAATTCCTCCCTTACTCGAATTATGCATTCTTCGTTTTTGGATCAAACGCTTTTCAATTCGATGCAAAGTGATATGGAGAATATATGTATACAGATCTTGCGATTCAAGACAAGCAAAATGTTATGTACATATATCGGAAACGTTAATACGTTTTTCGTTACAAGACTCTTCGGCAAAAAGAAGAGTCGTCCTAAGAAGCATTTATTTCAGACCGTTAAATTATAATTAGGTACTTTGTTTAAGTATCTAGTCGGTGTGATAGTTCGCGTCACACAAATTCCATCAAAATCTTTAGCACGATATCGATATCGCTGTGATTACGAGCTTCCGTTTCGTAATATATTCGTACGAGATAATTATGTACATGAATTATTCGCTTATTCCGACTTGTGCACAGATGTGTGTGTAAAATTTATTGGAATAGAGAAGTTAGACCGTCTATGTAATTAAAAGGATTTATATTAGGAAAGACATCGCACCAGCCACCACTTAGAAAAATTACATTCTACATAATCTTACGATTATCTTGGATTAATTCCTTATCACTAAGGAATTCATTTACGAACATAATATATCGTTTTTCAAGAGTAACATCCTTTCGGGTCGATGAAAACATGTAATTCTGGGAAATGGGACGAAACGTCGACATCTCGTCAATGTTCGTTATTACTTATTCGTTATTACGGATTCTGGGTGTACACGGTGTTTCCTTATTCTGTGATTGCATTTAATATCGCGGCTAACGAATTTCCTGGGTGTTTGAGGAACACGCGAGTCGTCGGGACGCGAACACGGCGTTGCCTCGCAATTTGCGGAGAAGCAGTACGTGCTTAAATGCACCAGGTCCCTTAAAGCGTCGCGTCGTGTTCGTCTCGCGTCTTTACTTACAAATTTCCACGTGTACATGGAAACGTGAAATCGAAGACTCGTGGCTGATATCGTCGCTCTTAGCTGACATTCCAGCTGGCAACCCTGTTTAATTTCCTGAGTTAATATGCAACTGACTGACTGACTGACTGACTGACTGACTGACTGACTGACTGACTGACTGACTGACTGACTGATTGGAGCAACTACCCCCTCGATCGTGATTGCATTTACGCTTTATCCTAATACCTCGCGAGGATGTTGCCGCTATCGACGGGAAAATTCAATCAGCTATTTTCAAAATTGCTCCTTAGGAAAATTAGGTAGGAAAATTAATTCGACGATATCCTAAATACTGACGAGTGTACGAGCAATTTGTTTTCCGTTCTCCTCTTTCTTGTTTTTAATTCTCTGCATCTCTTTCTTTCCCTTCGGATGCACGATCCGCTATCTTAGAATGTCTGTTGAATTATTACATGCAAGCGAGTGTATCTAATTGTACGTACAATGAGATTAATTACTTGTTTAGTTGGAACTACGCGATAGAACGGGAGCATGTATTCGTATCTTGGGAATTTTTTAAATAATCTTGGATACGGTAAATTTACCGTGTTACTCCGCTCCTCGTTAACGCGATAAGCTATGCTAACGTGTAATTAGAAACGTATAACGAATTCTTGCCGATCGACGAGTAGAATCTTGTGGCTGTGCCGCGTTAGTAGTCCTGGTTGGCTCATAGCCAATTTTAACTGGGGTAAGAACTAGGTTTTGCGTCAGTCATGACCTTAGCATTTTTCTTCTCGCGACATCTGCACCCACCTTCCTCTGTTCACCCCCATGCCAAAGGTGTTTCACTTTTCATTCGGCGAAACGGACATTTACAGATTTAAACGGATTTATTATACGAGTGATTCAGAGTTGGAAAAATATTTTTAAACAGCGCATAGCTTTAATGTTTAAAATGAAGTAAAGTACAACGTGGAAACATTTCGATTAGAGAATATGTATCTGCTTTCAAAATATGGGCAAAACATATTCTGTAATTTCGCCCGATAACGAACAGCATCGCATGTCCAATTTCATAACGAAACGAAACAGAATACAAGAAAACTGCCCTCTGTTAACCCGAATAATTCAAACGAGTAACGTAAACGAGTAATCTTAAATAACACGGCCGTTTCTTAAAGTTAACTGGAAATTAAATTTCACGAATGACCAAGACGTGTGCCAGTCTAACTGTTCTAAATATGAAATTGGTATTTCGATGTGTTTAATTTTTGTATTTTTATTTCGGGAAATACGAACATCGTTCTCTGTAAGCTACGTTGTTTTTCTTTCTAAAAGAACTAGAATGGACGAATCGCGACATTTTTGTAATTATATTTCGACAAATTCGGCTGGTACCTTTAGGCCAAAGTCGACGTCAATTTATTTTAATGGAAAACTGCCATTGATCTGCGACGTTCTGAATACAGTTGAAATGAAAGAGGACGATTGAACAAACGAGCCAGTCCGTCATTCTTGAATAGAGAATAATTAACGAGTGATTCGTATTACCGTTACCTTCGCAAGTTATTCTACAACCTACATACGTACATAGATTGATATCTTTCTTTCGCTTTACGATATAATTTCAACCATCTAACAATCGCGTCACTGAGAAAAAATGTTTTAACAAGATGTAGCATCGGATGTAGAATCCGATCGTTTTTAACGTCGATCGCGTTTCAATTTTTATCAGCTCTTATCTACCTGTATAAACGAAAATAATTGAATTTTTGAAATACTAATCGTGCGATTAAAAGACAAAGACTCGTGAGAAGTACGCGAACGACCAACTAATCAACGGCTATCGATCGATTGTTTCTTTTAATCTTTTAATCCACATTTCGATTATAACTTGGACGAGCCTGATAGTATGTTGCCTAAATAAATGTAAATCTAGTTGCGCCCGACTACTACCGTAAGATGAATTTCTTACGGTCGGATTTTTCTCTGTTCGTTAGGAAAGACATTAACGTAATCGAAAGGATTATAGTTTATTACTGGTGAAACAAGTGCAAATTGATAACTGTTGTAAATAACTGGTTACAAATAAATCAACGTGGCGATACAATCAGAAAGGGAAATAGTTCACCGATACGTGTGTGCATACCAGCTACGTGCGTAGAACGGTATTTTACAGCGGTCTCGCTGTTTCCCTTTGCTTCAGTTTCCTTTACGCGTACAGACATAGATACGTATGTATTTTCATGTTACAGCCATTAGATGGTTCGCTCATGTATATGCATAGCAAGGTAACAATTATCGTTATCTTGTAATTCATCCTGAAATTATATCGGCAACAACCGAAGAAAATTTCGTAATCTAATCTATATAATGCCGTATTTATATGATGCGCAGCTCGTTAGTAGCGAGTCTATTGTTTATAGTTTATCGATGCTCGAATTTCAGGAGTCTCTCCCTCTCTCCCTCTCTCCCTCTCTCATCGGTACTGCTACGAATGTGACGCACGGTTCTCGCATACTGACGTAATTAAAACGTAAAGAAAAGAGTCGTTGGCGAGCAAGATGAGGGACCGCGGAAGAGAAGGGTGAAAAAGGAGAAATATGTACGTAGGCGCAGTTTTTTAAGCGTAGTTCACGACTGTTTCGCGGAGTCCGATTGAAATACGGCGTTGGAAACGCGTTGTTGGGAAGTACACGGTGGTTTGAATGCCGGATAAATTGAACTCGAGACCTGTCGAATTCCTGAAACGTTTCGAGCCTTTTGCACTCGTTATCGCGTCTCGGTGAATCTCAGTCTCTGGCAGCGGTCTCTGCAATTACGTTGATTCGTTGCACGCCACGCCGCCGGAGGCCTCGCTATGGTTTTCCTTTCTCTCTCTCTCTCTCTCTCTCTCTCTCTCTCTTTTTTTCCGAGATGCGCATCCCGCATAGGGACGCAATTTTTTCCTCTGTATTGCCACGTTCCCTTAGGCATGAAAATCTGCATGAGAACATTATACGATTCGTCCATGGTTCGTCCATATTCGGTGCATCTCGTTCTACATAGCAAAATTCGTTATTACTTTTAATCGATTGGTCCGTTACACGGAATATAATTCCAGTATCATAATTGTTACGATAACGTTCACTTCAGGTAAACCAGTGCATGAACGAGATTGCCATATACTATGAGATGAATTTGCAATTTATTACTTTAACATTTTTTCTACTTCCGACTGCATTCGGTCTGACATCGCTCGTATAATTAATTTTGAAAATAATTACTCAGCTTAATAACATACACGAAGAATAATAGAGCGTACAAGTTGTTGTTGTATCGCTTTCCGTGTCAATTGGATCGTATCAGCAAACTATTAAACGAGATAAATAATCGAGTTGTTTAATGAAATCATTGCAAATTGATCGAATTTATCGCATTCCGATATTACGTTGTAGTGCACGGTACGAGTTGAACGAGAATAGTGTAAAATACGGAAGGAACTTTATCGTAACGTGCTTCGTTTTTAAAATCGTATCGCGAGCAGAAAATAAAAATTACAAATACATTGGAGAAAACGATTGATTAACACCGATCTAATTATACGTATCGTACTGGCAAATATAAGGACAATTTAATTTTGCCACGTTGGATTTAGCTATAGGTACGCGCTAATACATAATTGCCAAGTTTTGATAGTACTTTGTATCCTATAGGATGAATACTGCTATTTTATATTCGATTCGTAATAAAATTCTTAGAAAGCCTATAATATCCATAGATACTCGGTGGTATTCATAATGCAAGGAAGCAAGGTCTCACGGCCTTGGAACAGCCACTTATCTATCGGATCGTCTTTAGCTTAAAGCGATCTTCTTCGGCGATAGAACTGGCATCTTTGAACGGAAAAATGATCTCCATTGGTCGCACAAGATACTACTAAGTGACTAGGACGGAAATAGAATTTCTACCACAGAAATACGAGTGAAGGTGATCTCCTATGGTATATACGTATGGGCTATCGTTGCATATTTCTTCGAAAGAAAATTTTTACTATATTAATTAAAAGTGCCCTACCAGCGGAGAAATCATACGAGTAATAAAATGTTTTTTTTTTAAATCAAGAAAGCTGTCGATACAAGGCTAAACTTTTCCCTTCGGTGACAAGACGTATGTATGTACGTATGCAGAGTAAACAGTTTTTCGCGTTTTCGGCAATTATGCAGCTACTATTTTTATTTATTTGACAAGTGATTAATTAGGTACAGACACGCCGTTTATCTCAGAAAGTGTGTTTCTTAAGATACGTGAGACGAAGATGGAGAGGGAGACGTAATAAAAACGTATGCTCTTGTTCGAAAATAGTAATCAAATACAAACAATTGCCCAAACGACCAAATGCCAATTATGACAATAAAAAAAAAAAAACGGAAGAAATTAGTCGAGAAAGGAATTTTTACGCGCATAGTTAAATGGGACACAGCTATCGCATAAAAGTTGAAAAATTTCATGGAAAGTTGAAACGACATTTTGAGGGCACGTTTAATTTCGAGGGTATGGCCGTCTGCGTAATAAAAACGAACGGCTGAATGCTCTGTCGAATTAAATTAATTAAAACGTGCGTGAAGTAAAGTTGAAAATTAACAGGCAGAATTGGAAGAAAAGAATCTCGGTTCGCAAGTTTCGTGCTCGAAATATTCTCCATGTCGATATCGTCTTTTTTCTTTTTTTTTTTTTTCTTTTTTAACTACGAAACGTGGTGCAAAGTTAGCGTCCAAGTAAATATCTCGAAAGCAAACTCGGGCCTGGGTATCTTCCGCAATCAAGTCGATGGAAATTGTCCAGTATATTTATAGCGACGCTGGAAACTTTCAACCTGCAGTAAACTACTCGATATACTAGAGAAACTAGATGTTCAAACAGGAAGGAAGTTCCGGATGATCGATCGCGGAAGACTCATGAGTGACTTACGATTATGAAGAAGGTGCGTGTACACAGAGACAGGCTGGAACTTAAATATTGAAATAGTACAGAAATGTGACCCATTTCCAAGCTACGTTTGACATACTTCCATTATTAACTCGTGTCGCTGGTTTTATTAATTTCATAGCGTGATCACGTTGCAGTTGAAATTCTCTGCCAGTGCAGCAGCCGAAAGAAACAGGTTAGGCTACCTGTTCGAGGAACGTGAAAGCTCGTATCAAGAATCGTACCGGTTAGAGTTAATATTCGCGACATTAGCCGCTTTTGAGTCGTTAAAGGCGATGGAATATATCTCTCTTGCTATCTCTGGCCGAGTTAGTTGGATGTATTGTACTGTAGATAATTTTAAGAGATCTCAAGAGATTTCAAGCAGCGTCGTACATGGATCTGTATATTTTATTTCACAAATACGTAGTAATAGACCATTCGTCCACGTTTAGGTCTAGTCGAGTGATACAGTGTGTGTGTGGCATGTGGCGCTAACGATGGTCAATGCCGGTGGCGAAAGCGGAAAAGGCGAAGAAGGAATTTTTTGTGAATTTTAGTTGTTTTAAATCGTAGGGTAATTGATCACTTGCTTATTCACGCTAAGACGGACGACGAGTCGCAATTTCATTTCGATAAGATCGTGCAGCGAGATAAACGTCAGATACGTTTAGAAAGTTCATAAGAAAGATCGTGAACCTTCGCAGCTCCTTCTTAATGCGACCAAAGAACAAGACCCATTACCGGTAACCGTAACGTCGTTGAGCGTCTTGAAGTCGTAATAGAACGAAACCGGGTGTTAACGTGGTGAGCGAAGGGACAAAGAGAGAAGGAGGAAAATTGGAGGAAAAGGAAAGAGGGAAGATCGGCGAGGACTGTACGATAGACGGAAGATTGGATAGGAAGAGAGAATGAGAATGCAAGCAGGAGAGGAAAAGAAAAATGGGAAATGCATGGTTATCGAAAGAGAAGGTTAGCGAGTTTCACGGGATAGTTGCCGATCCTTGGTTGTTGGTTGTGGCTTAATTAAGGGATACTTGGAAATTTCTAATTATTCGTAGACTGCTGGGGGTATTTCTCAATTAACGAGAGAAACGCAGAAAGACGGCTCGCCGAAGAAAAGTCGGAAACAAATCACTTTTTCCGTTCGTTGGTCGGTCGAAGCTGCATTTAAAATAATGCGATCAAACGGTATGCCAGGATTAAAACAAAAGCAATTCATCGGCGGATCGCGAAACAAATCGTTTGTTGTCGATCGAAGCGAGTTTCGAATTTCTTTCGATGCTTAAAACGATCGATATATTTTCTCGCGGATTTAAGATTTCTTGCTTCGAGTTAAATTAAATCGGTGAACCGCGAGAGTATCGGTATCGATCGGTCTCGATGAGACAAGGTAGTCACGGAAGATAATGTGGCGGCACTCGACAACACAAATACCGCCATTCGACGCTAACTAGTAACGGAAGACGGCAGCGCAGTGGTTAGCGCATTAGGTTACGAACGTTCGGGACCCGGGTTCGAATCCCGGCGGCGGCGACCCAAGTCCGATTTTTCTTCCACGATTCTTAAATAGGAAGAAAAAGGGGGATTCTGACTTTTGTTTACAGAGCATATAACACAGATACGTATAAATCGTAGAATTTCGTACGCTGTTCGCATCTTCGTGTGCAAATAACGTATCCAAGGAATTTCAAGAAAATAAACGTTCGCTCGTATAAATGTCCACGGGCGATGGATTCGAAAATGCAACGTTAAAGTCGGGGGGGGGGGCAATTTCTCACTTTTCTCGCAATCTTAACGCGTCCTGTGAGTTTTTAATTACCGGAGAAAGTTCACGGTTCTGCTAATTAAACGTCGCCTTTTTCTCGACTTTGTCTCTTTCGTTCGTTCGAAGTGCTCGGACGTGCCGCGCGTTAGTTGCATTGTTAGTTCGCGCCATGTCAAATAAAATTTGAGCCTGCGATTAGCCCGTTGAGGTTTCTGATCGCCTTGAATACGATAGATCGACTAATTATTTTCTAATTATATTGGATTGCTTGTACGAGATTAGATCGTTCAAAAGTCGCGACGTTCAAAGACTCGATGTCTATGCGTTTCAACGATTCTCTACTGAACTATTAAAATATTATCCAGCTAGAGCTTTCAAACTTTTCAAACTCCGAGGAAAAATAAGTTAAAGTAAATTACACGTTCGGACTTTGAAAACGTAACGCATAAGTAGCAGTTTAAATGGACCCATCGAAGATTTGGTCGAAGATTTACGGCACGCTGCTGGTACAGCTTTACAGTATTGAAATGAACAAAATTTCATCAGGATAAAAAATAATTTAACGTTTTCGCTGCGATCGTTGTACGTCTTCTTGCACCTTTCGTGTGGAAGCTTGGTTTACTTTTGGAGTATGCCATCGGGAGCTGCTGATTTCGTGAAAAGTTTATCCAAACTTCTCGTCGCTTTGAGATTTCTAGCGCGCATTAAGACGAAGCAAGTTTTGATATTTTCGCATGGAATAGACGTTTCAACAACCGCCGCCCCTTTTTCTTTTTTTTCTTTTTTTTTTTCTTTTTTTTTCTTTCTGTTTCTTACAGCTTGCTTAAAGTATCTCGCTAAAGAGCGTTGCTCCTAAAATATGAAATTATGTTAATTTTTGAACATTTTGACCTACGTGCTAAGCGATTCCTGGGGCATGATCTTTAACGCGCCTTCGGCAACCTCTGATGGTGAGTCGAAGGTGTAGTTCCATCGGCTAATGATTGGAGTCGCGACTATTTTCTCTCTGATATCCGTTTGCTTTGTGGAGCAAGGAAAGTGAAGCGAAAGAAGGGAGAAAGCAACGACCTTGGCTCCGTTTAATCTCCAATCTGGACGATTGTTTTTGTGTTTCTTTGCACGACTAAACTACCGTTGCGTCATTCGACGTGCGCTGTATTTGAAGCTGTGACACCGTAATGTTTTATCGTCGTGATACTTACTTACGTGATCGACGTAATTTCGAAACACTTCCCCGTTAAAAGATGACTGTCCGCGAATAAGCGGTCTCGATCGTTGGGCGCGATTCTTCTCGCGGAACTTCTCTCAAACTCCAAATCCGTCCTTGCGCTGCGTTGTTGCGTAAAAATCAAAAGAAGGCTGCGCGTACGAAGCACCGTTCCTTTCGCAAAATTCTATTACGCGAGCTATTTAGGTGATATTTTAGGGAGAACGTCTTGTCAATGACGGAGAACGTGCCTGACAGAATTTTATTCATCTGCGTCCTTTCGCGTCCTTTATTAACAAGTATTCTAAAATGAAAATTTTACGTTCGTTCCGACAGAACGTGACGTAACGAGACCCGGTTTCGTCGACTGTTTTCATAACTTGACTACTCCTTTCTTGGGCTTGGCGGCCCTTTGAAATTTTAATTACGCAGTTGTATGTAATTATGACCCTTAATTACTTTTATTTAATGCGCTTTGAAGTTTCCGCTGGTTGGAAACACGCGTCTAGCGTCGTTGGCTAGCGTAGGTCGATGAGAGGCATGTTACGACCGAAAAAGGTATTCGACCCGAACGATGGGAGCATGCCCGGGATGAGACGGTGACACGAAATCAGTAACATTAGCAACGTATGCTCTAGCAGTATCTATAGATAACGTAAAGACGTATTATGTTTAAACGAGTTGAAAATCGACTGTACGCTCTGGTCACGATCGCCGACGAGCTAATTGTTTGGCGATTTCACGACACCGTGACGAAATGTCGTGAGAAATTTCCGATATCGTGCTCCGTTGTGGTTCCTAAAACGCGTCCAGACTTGTTCCAGAGCACGACGGTAAATTGCAAACGTGGCCGCACGCAGATTCGGCCTCGCGCGCGACATCTTTTGCACGTGTACACTTATTTACTTTCACATGATGATACAGGTCATTGTTAAATACGATCGCTTATACGTGCGTCAGACGTTAACTTATCGTTAGACGACTGACACGTACTGTGTAAATTGATAGCGAGCGAGATGCCGAATTCTTGGTACGAGGATTATGAGTATGAGATGCATTTACTTACGATATATATATATATATATATATGCGTCTATCGTTGGTAAATTTACGAACACTGGTAGATATCGCGTGAAACATTCCGGGTGCATCTTTTGTTAAAATTACGCGAACGAGCGAGTCGAGCAAACGGCTTTATTGAAATACTTCTCATTGCGTAGTTGAAAGCGCACGCAGAACGAAGAATTTTAATAAATGCGCCGCGAACTTTACGCTTTGGCAGATCGCGCGTCAAATTTTTCAGCGAGATGTATCTTCGTCTCGCGTTTCGTTACCATTCTTACCGAATAATTATCGTTGTTGCGAGCGGAAGAAACGTATCAATTACTCCTTAAAATAAGCTCGGTAAATAGGACGCTGTGTTTTAAGATAGTCGAGATGTTCGGTCAAATATCGACATTTTGCTGTCGGGTGAAGGCACGCGGGGGGTTTCTTTGCAAACGTAAGCCGATTGCCGGTGAATCGTCAAGGGCCCACATCGTCTGCGAATCAGCTTACGCGCAAGCAATGTGTATCTCCCGGAATGCAATTTCTATTCACGAACAGCCCTCTCTTCTGCTACATCTCACGCAAAGACGGCTTAGGGAATCGACGAGCGATATTTGCAGCGCCTATCGCGTAGATCGCTTCTAGATGGCCAAATTCGTTCAGGTCGACTTGATAAGCCAATAAATCGACAACTCGACGGATGAAAGTCTAATCGGGTGTAGCTCGGTTAACGGATATAACGAGAAAGCCAGAGAGGAGAAGAAGCAACAAAAATCGTTGGAAAAAGTTTCATTGCAACGATGGAAATCGTTGTACATTGGCAAACGAAGCATGCTTACCTGGGAAATGAAACGCGGCCCGCGTTGTCTTACCTTGTGCGTATCTTTCCAAGTGCCTCGAGTACTGGCACAGTGTCGACTTTGTTTGTATTTAAATAGAAACATTGTTGCTGCTTTACCGATAACTCGTTCGTTCGTTCGTTCGTTCGAGTCTGCTTTTTCTGCTCTTTGGAAAAGAAGAGGAAAGGAAGAAAATATGAAATTTAATTATCGGGGGCATAGAGCATCGTGAAATCGATTGCGATTAATAACGTTACGCTCGATGTACTCAAGCTCCAATTATAAATAATCGAATCGGAAACGTGTGAAGTGAAATTTCAGTGGCATATTAAGCGCATGATGTAGCACTGTATGTAGGTACATATCGGTTGCGTTGGTTGCGTCGAAGTTAACCGTTACGAGACCAACAGATGTATCCAAATGGATCCAAAACGATTCAAGACGAGACAATTTTCAAGATAATCTTTTGATATCACCTTGATAAAGTAATTTTATCGTAAACGGTGTGTCAGAGCATAGTAAAAAACTTTACTACTGACGCGATGACAAAGTCGACATTGGTGAATTTGCAAGGTACGTGGAAATACCTAGAAAATTGAGCGCTGGTTATGATACGTGCTTAAATACACGCATCATAGATTTGCGGACATATACTCGAGCGAAGAACAACGAGAGCATCTATGCATAAACATACAGGTTTGTGTGGCTCTTATCGTACGAGTCCTCCTCGTGTTTCGAGCTCCGCAGATAATTACAAAGTTGGAGAAACACGACCAGAGGAAAGTAGACTGCTTCACCGATAGCCAAAACTCCCTTGTACGTTGCAGTTGCGCAGACGGTCATCGTTGTTTTCGACGAAACGCTTCAGCCGTGTTCTCCTTCTCGATCTTTCTGTTTGCTGTCTCTCTTCTCGTCAGGAGAATATCTTATTTGAAAAGAAGAGAGGAGGGCAAAGAGAGCGAAGAGGCATACGCACGCATACCTACACAGGAAGAAAGAGGGAGGAGGGAGAATACGAAGCGTACTATCGTATTCCGTGACCTCATAGAACCATGCACGCCTGCAAAGTAAGAGTTTTATGACGAGAAAGGGAGAACGGGTAATTAGAATAGGAGGAGGGGGGCGACTCGGGATATTTGTTTCGACGAAAACCTTTCTTTCGTTTAGCCATCGTGCCTCTTCGTTCCATTCAACTCTCGATTCCCTCTGTGCACCGTCTCTGAAAACGCGAATCATATTTCTCACGAAGATTTGGTACTTAACGTTGCCGCGCGTTTCCTACTGACTAGGGTCGTTCCATTGAAAATCGGCTTTGCTAGCTACTCGTTTCGAACCTAATAGCCGGTTCTACAAAAAGAATGGATCGATCGCGATCGGTAGTCCTTTCGAGTTACTGGTACCTTCGAGAATCATCAAACGAGTATTTTATTCCGTTAAGCGCATCGTGTATTTTATTCGACACTCGCGGGAAATCCCCCGTAGTATTCGTCAATTTTTCCGACTAATTGGGTAACTCGCAACTAGGGTTTTTTTCATCGTAGCAAGCGACACGTTGATAAATCGCGGTAGAAAATTCTCCTAATTCTTCGAATTAACGAAACGATTTAAATGGACGAGGAATAGGAGCGGGGCGGGATCGTGCCGCGGAATATCGCGCGCATTCGCGGCTGTTTCCATCGTTCGAAGTCGTCGTGTAATCTGGAGCGGCGCGCGAGGTTGTTAGGTCGTTTGCATAATGCTCGGTGTCTAGGCCGGTAACGTGCACCAGCTTAGGACACAATCGTTAGAGCCACTCTCACCTCGTCTAAGAAGCAGTTGCCGCGACTCTCCTGGTTCACCCTCTGTTGATAACATCTCTCATTTATCAGGGCGACGACGGTGCAGCATCGTGCAACGACCGCGTCTTAACGCTCTCCGACCTTCTCGAGTTCCGAGCATCGTTTCCGACTTAGCTAGTAGTTAGTGCCGTACCATCCTACCACCCCCTCTATCTTTATCTCTATCGTGTCCTCCAACTTTCCAGAATGCACCAGGCAAGACAAATTTTCACGACGGCCAGCGGTAAATTTTCCGCGCCAACTTCAGCGAAATTTTCACCAGTCTCGGCTACGCACTCTTCTCCACCTTGATTAACGACTTTTACCAGTCACGGACTATTTAGTTATTCGTAGCTCATTGCTATCAACTGAAATTTAACTTTCCGTGCGATTAATTTCTTCGAACGAATGCAACCTGCTTCCCTTGAACGTTTCATCGACGTTGGCACAGGCCTTCCTCGCTATACATGTTAACTCGAAAAATATTTACGCTTAACTTTGCGTTTAATGCAACTTACGAAACTTCGTATTGCGGGTTATAGTCTGATCTATTTAACGGATTTTCGAGAACAATGTAATTTCTCATGAGCAAGTAGTGTTTGTGCGATATAACGTAAAGGGTATGATTTAAACTTTAAACTAGTGGGTCGGTATACATGGTGTGATTAATTGCAAGTAATTGTTGTAAGTTGAGAAATCGAACGAAACAACAATTTGAGAAAGGTAAAATATTCTTCGATAAAATTCGATACTTTCGTAAGAACGTAAAAGTATGGTATCGTATCGTTGAATTATCGTCGATCGTATAATCCGGTCGGAAGGTATTATCGATTGTACTTTCGTATGTTTGTAGTAACGTAACGTCACAAACGATTAATTACTCGGGATTTGATCGATATGCATAACATATGCATAACGTTCTCTATTTCAATTGTTCCGTGATACATATATTTCGTCTCGAATAACCTATTTAAAAGCTGCTTCATCGTAGTTTTATGTACATATTTGACTTTCTTTCCATGAAAGAACACGAATCCAGCGTACACGTTCGCTAAAATGGTTCGATTTATTCCAAGTTGATCAAGTCGTAATCCTTTCGCTAACTTGTTACGTTTAATTCAGGTTGCGCGATGAATATTAACTGGGTATACGATATGGAGGAGTCGTTGCTAGCCGAACGATCGGACCGGTCATCGATGCAAGGAATCGGTGAACATTGAAAATCGAGTTATCGAAAAACCTGGCGTATATACGTGGTGGACGGTGCACTGCGCGGCTTATAGACTACATTGCCGGAACATCCATGGCCGGGCCAATAAAAGTATATTGAACTTGTACGTGGGCGCGCAAACTGGCCGAAAGGGTGCTCGAAGGAGAAAAATTTCCACGAGAAACAAGTCGCTGCACGAATTTGAACGAGCAAAGAACTGTTAAAAAATAGTTTCAAGTAGCTGTCCGTCGGATTCCGACTCGTGTTTACATCGGGCGGACGCACGATGCGCCTATCTCGCGTTCCACAAATTTATTTCCACAAGTTTCTCCGTTATTCGTTCTTACGAGGAGATAACGATAGAAATATGGAAGTAGGAACGATCAGTAGTGGAATTCAGAAGACGATTCTGTCTTGTACAATCGCGGACGTTAACCGGAACGAGGGCAAGCAAAAATGATATCCGATTGAACCAATGGAACGAGATCTTAAAGGTACAGACTACTTGCTGTTGCGATACGTACTTACTGCAAACAACTCCTTGACTACAACGCCGATTCTAGACGCACATTGCCCTCTTGGTGTTACATACCTTTAATGCAACTGCATCGACGCAAACCGTTCCCTTTCCATTTTACGGACAATTATTTTGTTACCACTTGATCAGTCTGGTCTTTCTTGTTCTAGCGATGTTCGACGCTTCTCCTCTCTATCCCTCTATCTCGGCGAGAGTTCTCTTTTCTTCCTTTTCTACCCTCTCTTCTCTCTTTATTCGTCTTTTTCTTTTTTTTTTTTTGCCCGCTTTGAAAAATCGAACTTGTCTCTGCACGTGACGTACATTCGAAGCTACACGATCAATTCCTTTACGAGCCTACCGAACCGTTGCCGCCATTAACTTCCTCGTCTACCTCCGATTACGTCGACATTCCACGTGGATGAAAATCCCGCTGCACCGGATTCAGCAACAATACTTTCTATCTTTTTCGCGATATAGGGGAATTAAATAAAATTCTCTCGAACACGACGCAAAGAAAATTTAATAGAAATAGTCTGACAACGTCGTCCGTCTTACGTTCCAAGTCGAAGAAGTGTTGTTCGCTTTCTCTGCAAATAGCTATAGATGCGACGGTTTCTCTGTATACATAGGATTTTGGCTGAAACATTCAACTTTACTCGCTCTACTTTCCATGTAGCATACTTAAATTATTGCTTATCGTGTATTTGATACCGTGAGTATTCGTTAAAAAATGTTTGCAAGGTGCTATCGGAACGAACCGATAGCGAACGTGCCGCAACTCGTGGATAGCGGCGTATCTTTGATTAGTGAGAGTAATTTAATCGACTCGTACAGTGTAATCAAAAGGAGTAGGTGACGCACGTTCTTCTAATACAGAGGGATTCCAATGCGCGCCTGGAAGGACACGCGTCATCCGGTGAACGCGCATCCCGACGCTCCAGAAACGTTTTCAGCGGTGACGTTATCGATTGGCACAGATTAATCCCTAATCAAAGCGAGCTGATTGTAGTCAGGTCAGTTCAAGTATCGAGCTTCCTGGCCAATCGAAATTCGATGCAGCTCCCTTTCTGAGACGCGATCACAGAGGATCTCTGTGTGGCTAACTGTCGGTCGATGCGTCGACGGTCCTTTAATTCGCGACGTATCCAATTACCGTTAACGAAACAACGCCTAATGTTTGCCCCTCCTGAGTTGTCGACCGCCTAAACAGAGATTACTGCGTAAATTGTGCGCTGGCACAGCCGGTTTAGTCGTATACCCGATACCTATGTCTCCGTTATTGAAACGGCAGCGGACGCCTGTAAAGTACGCGTGGTACTACGATTCGTGCTGGGAACACGTCCGTACGGTTAACACACGCGTTAACCAAAGTATCATCGATAAGGTTAATCGTTCGATTATATTTCTCTAGTTCCGATAGTATCGCAAGTCCGGAAAATAATCTCTACATACGAAATTATGTATCGTTTAACTTCTCTCTGTTTTTAATGCCGTACCATGCCGAGAACGATAACGTATAAATCTTTCATCGTAACTCGGATAAATCGGTTGAATTTTTACTTGATATCTTCGGACGAATAAACTTGCCGATCTTTTCTATTCTGCATGAAATTGGTTTGAACGAAACGCACGAAGTTGAACAATGGTTACGATGGTTACAACAATGTAACCTTTTTACGTTCGATGTATTATATCGATCGTTATTTTATTATTCACGGGAGTAACGCATAAGTTTGCTATTTATCGACACGGATAATTTATCCAGAAACTTTGGGAGCGAGCCAAAATTGGGTAGAACTTGGTTAGAAAATTTTAATCGAATGTTGCACGATATATCCATTTAACGAATGAACTACAGGAGCTAGTGGTGTGCCGCGTTAAGCCATTTTGTCTGTCGAGCTTTACCCGATTATTCCCTCGGTGTATAGAGTCGACGACGCCTACTATTTTAAACGTTTACGCTTTACATACTACATGATCGGCCAAGACACTTAATCGCGTCGTTTGTTTTGCGCCGTGTCTCGCACACCATATACCTTACCAGCGCATCGTCGTGACTGTTTTGCTTCGAAACTTTTCTTCAAACGGAGTAATCTGCACGACAGTTTCGCGTGTATAAATACGCACGTGTGCATGCACCATAACAGGGAGCAAAGCTTTTCTCCGCGTTGTGTCGCGCTGCTACGAACATTGTCGAATTACTAGGAAAGAAAAATAACTATCCAAGATATAAATTTATTTGGCCCTCCTTCATTTTTCGGATGTTTGCGAATAAAATAGTCGAATTATCACGCTGTCGTACGTTTGCGTTCGAATTTCAAAAGTATCGTGATTATTATCGTGTGGGTAATCACTGCGATTAAACGCTTGAGGTTTCTTGCACCGGATGGTGACTCTTTATCGGGCTTTTACAGCATTATACGGCATTCCTTGTAGGCAAATGCTAGCTGCTGGAGTACAGGTTTTTATCGGATGCGGCGCGTATGAGAAAAACGCAGCTGCATAAATGAGGCTAGATGTTATATGTACGCACCGAGAATCGTTTCATGGCGAACGTGCTTTAACGTCGCGACGCTGACACGTCCGCAAGTTTACCCCAGCGTTATATCTCGCATCATGGGATTTCCGTACGCTTTTCATCCTCTCCGTTACATCGTAAACTCTCGCCCTTTGTCCTCTTCAATGCCGCTCTTTCCAGCGAATTTCTCATCGCGTTTTCTCCAATGCGCGTGTGCACAGGCGTTTGCAAATACGTATATAAATAACTTACCTTGCATTTATTTTCCCTTTCCTTTTCTTCTTTTAAGACACTCTCTCAGTCAAATTCAACGTTTCTTTCTTCTTTTTGTAAGTACATACATCTTTCAAGAGGATCGAGTGTTTTAATCAGCGAGGCTCTCGTGAAAACGATATTTTAGTATTTTAGCATGCCTTTGGTTATAATACGACCTATGTAGATGGTTTGAAAATGAGAGGAAACGGTAAGTGCTCAAAGGTATTTTAGTAGAACGAGATCGTTGGTGTGCTGCCTAATGGTTTGTTTGTTATGTGGGAAATATGTTTTGGTTCGCTTGGTCGGATATACACAAGTAGAAAGGTTACTGGGAATAATTGGCAAACGTGTTTCCCATTGCAGTTGAGATATTTAGTCCGGAATGATCGAACTTTTAGCGCGATCGGTCGTTAGGCGATTATCTGCATATTTCAAATGATTCTGGAATTTGTTACATGTACGCGATCTGTATTAAAAAGCTTGGCACGTATAGCGCTGATCACCTAGCTGCCTCGATCGAATAATAAAGCTCGTTCTTTTTTCCTTTTCCTTCGATCAGGCATCTTTCCTTCCTCCCCCGTTTCGGGTTAGGTTGGCTAGAGTTAGGCCACTCTTCTCTCGTAGCCTAATCGCAAACACACGTTTCAAATTTAACGATCGAAGCTCATGTGCCTGGGCGGCGGAAATTTTCGTTTCTGAAAAGTCACGACAAACTTAGATACGCTTTAATATTACGGTACGATAAAATATATTGTTTGCTAACAATTATCAACAATAATTGTCTACGCATTCGTTTAATTCGTTTCGCCTCGTGGTATCGAACGTTTAACTTCACATTTATTTTAAAATAGAACGCGTGTATGATACGACACGTATTTCCATTTCATTTGACACATTTATAAATCATTACAAAGATCCGACAACGATTCGAGATATATGTATGTACCTTTTTTTCTATACCTGGGGAAAACCTCGTGGACACCCCGCCGCTCTTCTTGGAAGCGGCGGATTAGTGTCGGACTTATCGACTAAAACCCCACGGTGGCCCGCGTGATGCTCAACAGGGGTGCCCCGGGACCTCTTTCGAATTGCTGCCGGAGCACTCCTGCGTCTTCTTCCATTCTGAGAGAGCCATTCCTTAGGAATTTGGACATCGAGAGGGGCCACCCTCGATGGGCCGTCGTGCAAATCCGAGGAGACCCCAGAGCATCCTCGGCGTGACGACCCCTGTAACCACGTAGGGAGGCGCAACGCCGCCTTTTGGCGCGGGATCTTAGGGAGAAGTGAGAAGTTCTCACCCTCTCCCGCTCTGTCCGATCCTTTGCTAGCATCACTTCTTCGCAATAGGAACGGACTGCGAGGAACTCCTGTTGTGCAACGATGTTGAGAGTGCGCTCTCAGCGTCGCTTTCACGACTGACGAGGGGTCCAAACTCTCGCCAATCGCTGGTCGCAGAATACGGCGGGGGGCCTCGCGCGCCGAACAAAACTTCAGCGTGTGCTGGGCCGTGTCCTCGCCCGTGTCTCCGCAGTGGTGACCTGTGTTCGTCACCTTCCTTTCGATTTTCTGCCGGTATTCCTCGAATACTCCATATCCGGCGAGCACATGCGTCATCCGGAAGGCAAGGGTGTCTAGTACTCGCTAGGGCTACCTAGGCCACCACCGCTAAGGCAACCTTGCTCTTCCTTATCGTCTGGAAGAGCAGGTCTTGGGCAAACCTCGATCGCCTCAAATTAGTCTGCAGGCGACGCATGAATCTACTTCTCCAGATCCATGGTCTCCCACGGCCATCTACCACGTTCGTGGTCCCTTGATCGTCTCTCGGTAGGTCTCTCGCGTTATCGCCCTGCTTTCCGTCCACAGCGGTTTCCGGCATCAGGCTCTTCCTTTTAGTTTTCAGGGGAACACACGCCGCCCCTCGTGTTCCGTGGGCGGCGAGCGCACTGAGCGACTCACAAAGCGGGCACAGTGACAGGGCAGCTCTTGGCACGGTGACCGGAACCTCCGCACTTGTAGCACAGGTGGCTCCGGTCTATCGTCGAGCCGCAAGTCGTCCTCGCGTGTTCCAGCTCCGAGCATCTGAAGCACTGCAGTGGCCTGTTCGGGATGGCTTCCACTGTTTCAGTTGACCAGCCCAGGGCAACTCTTCCGGCTCGGATTAGTTTCCGCGCTGCCGTTGTCAGGCACCTGATACAGGCTGTCTCAAGGCTACCTCTGGAGATTTTTATATCTCCTACTTGAACATCCAAAGCTCCACATCCCCCGGCCCCAGCCAAGGTATCCCGGAGCTCGACGTTTCCGACCGAGATGTCGATCCCAGTCACCATCAGCTCCGGTCACCATCTTCCTAATTCTAACCCGCTGAATGCCGACTTCGGCGTAAGATACCTTCGTCCCCTCGCTCAACGTTAGAGTGTACACCGGCATTGCTTTTGGGGGCAGTAGCGAGGTCCACGCCGACTTGGTAGCGCCTGGTCTTGTCATGCCTTTACCTGCCGTCTTTTCTGTCTCCTTTCTCTTCTTCCTTTTCCTAGGCTGCTTCCCTCTCGGGGATATGTACGTACCTATCGTTGAAATATTCAATCTCGATAATCACGATCTATCTTGGTTGTCATCGTCGATTTTGAAAGGATCACCGTGTAACTTTGAATTTCGCAGACAATTTCAAAGTATAATCATAGGTGGCAATCGATCGGACTAAATCATCGAGAAAGTTTATTATTCTGGCCAACGTGTCCTCTCTACCACGAAACCACGATAAACTAACCTAGTTACTTACGACCTATTTACCACCGCCTTGGCAAATACTAACGCTGTCCTTTGTTCTGCCATTCTTTTTTTTTTCCACTTCCCAACAACAGCTATTCCTAAACCACGTCTACAATTCGAAATACGAGTGGGGCAGTAAAGTTTCGAGACTGAAAACTCTATCGAGTATTTGTGAAATACCCTGTAGGAGAGAAATATCTCTGCAGCGGATTTTGTTGATGGGCAACTAGCGACGACAACGAAAGTGGACCATGAAAAGTGATTAGTCGATTAATTTGAGAATAAATAAGAAAGGAGATGTTTATATGTTGATACGTTTGATGTCATTTTTCGCAATGTCGCAGCATTTCTCTGATGATATCACCGACCAAATGAATATTTAATTTTAATGTAAATACGTAACGCGAAATGATGGTAAATGCAGTGTCGGTGCTCGGTTCGACTCAATTAAAAAGCAATTGTACTATCGATGAATGAGTTATTCAAAGCTCGGTTCTAAATAGTAACATACGACAATAGCTTTGCTGTCTGAACGCATAAAATTGCGGATGAGTACAGATTTTACCGAGTAAGCGCACATCGGAGTGAGACGACCAAGGTAATTAATCCAATCAGTCTCCCTGATGTCTAATTAAAATTTTCTGCTGAGCACTTTGAATTGCCGCCATCGGGAATTTTCCCAGGACGATCCTCTTATCGATCGAAAATTTTAACGATGGCGCGTAACCGATACATTCGAAGAAGCCGGCAAGGAAAATAAGCACTCATGTTTTGTTTCCACTGATCCGTCTCATTTACCATTTTTTCACCTTATCCGTATCCTTCTAGTTTCTCTCTCTCTCTCTCTCTCTCTCTCTCTCTCTAATACTTTATATTTAACGCGAATGCATTACCGGTACACTTAAATTATCATATCACACGCCGCTTTCTAACAGCGTAGTCCTATACTTTTTCCTCCAACATGTTTACCGCCACTGTCTTGACTATGATGTGGCGCCAAGGGAAGAGATGGCAGCGCAAATCTGATTCTATTCGAGCGATATTAAGGGATGGTAAATAAGAAAGCCCTTAGATGGTAATTAAGAAAGAAATAAGAAAGTGATTTGACGTGCGATAAACGCCTGGCCACTCGAGGTGATATTTCATCGGATACCAGGCTACCTTCGCGTGAACACCACGCGTAATACCGGACGTTGTTTTATATCTTAATACTGTATGGAAGGTGAATCGGAATTGTCGCCCATATTCATCCATAAAGGCATTAACAATCTGTCAACCACGGTAAAGTTGTTTATGACCGACTCGCAGATCGCGAGACGCGGTCTGATACGAACGAACCGGTTGACTTTTGGATATATGGCTCTTGTTTCGAGGGCACTGATTTTTTTATCGCGTAAAAATTTAACTCGTCGTGTCTACTCGCGAGAAAAGCTGTAATCGATACCCTTAACGCTTTAACGATGCTTTCAAATTTCAAAGTGACGAAGCATCGTATCGTTCGGTGTTGTAAAATCGAAGCATGTGCGAAGCGAAAGAGACAAAATTTCCAATTATTTAATCGAAGAATTGTGTCTTATTACCTTGACTTCCTTTGGAAAATATAATCAACGCATCTGGCAAAAAAAGAAAAAACGTGAATGAGGAATTTCATATCGCTCGTTGCGAGATCTTCGTTCCATTAGTTCTACGCTAATTCGAGTTCGTTAAACTCGATATTTTTGCGCTTCGATGCATCATCGTTTATCACAGCAGTTGGCAATGCGGAGAACGAAGATAGGTCCGAGTTGAAATTAAAACTCACAGTGACGCGCAAACCCGACCATCTACCGATCTTCTTTACTTTCTCGTATCTCGCACTCCAATTTCTATCTCGTTCTTTCCTATCCCTTCTCTATCTTCATTCCTTCTGTTTTCTTTTTAACTTTCATTTATATCCAATGGTTTATTTTCTGCTTCATTTATAGCCGCTGCATCGACCATCCTTATCGGTTTAACATCATTCCGTATTCTTTGTTCGTTTTCTTTCGTTTATTTTCCTACTTTTTCACGTGCTCTGTCGATTTCGTCCGCGCTTCTATGCCCATTGTGCCTTTTCTTTTTTCCTTTTTGTTCTTCCTTCGCAGCCTCTGCTGTTGCGTTAGATTCTCTCAAAGTTGAACGCGGAAATGTAATAATAAGGACGCTGCGCTACGCTGTCTGAAAGTGCCCATAGAAACCGGACTTTAATTAGAAAAAGGTGATCGTTCGTTCTTTTGCCATTATTCCCATTGTCTCTCTGGGTTCGCCCGACCATCTGTCGCAGATAATTGAAGGCGATATAAAATACTCTCCACCGGCATTTTTCGATTCGTCATCAGACGATACGATAGAAATGAACCATTTCTGTTGGTAGATGTCGCGATGTATAGTATCCTCTGTGTGCTTTCAGCTTTCATTTTCAATTGCGTACGTGTAAGTGACAGAGATAAATGAACGTTCTGCCATCGATACGAATACGTACTATAGTAAATAGCTATTCGAATCTATAGATTCCTATATTTTTATCGTTATCTCTACTTATTTTTCATGAAGTTTCTTGTGGCAAATATTAAATGCAGTATAAATTATAAGAAATAGCCACAGATTTTTCGTTATTAGCCTAGTCGATGTGTCGAATAAATAATAATTTGTGAAACGTCGCCTGTTAACGTTAAATTAGCTTTTATCTATCGTGTAACGAAACGAGTAGCATCGACCGCATGGATATCTGTTCTTCCACGGATCGCAAACAATGTCCGAAAGAAAAACAAAACCTTTTCTTCGGATCGCTTCGCGAAACTCGACTGTCGCAGAGCTTCTTAATGTCTTTTACATAGGCACTGACTACGTTTCGTATATTTAACGCCGCTTGGGATAAATACCAAACTGTTTCTTGTAGTTGACATGGTTTTGTTAATTTAAAAGAACACGTATACGGAATGCCGTGCGAAAATCGGACAAAAACGTGGACACAAATTTTGCATGAAAACGACAAATTTCCAATATCTCTTGGTTCACGGTTCGTTAACGTTTTCGAATCCTAGACACGCGAGATTCGGAGAAACCCCAAACGGTATTACGTTCGTTCACCGGGGGCATCTTCGATACCGCCCTGTCCGTCGTTTCTGTCGCGTAAAGCTATGCCGAGAATTCCGGAAATTTTAGCTACTCGCTTGGCTCTCAGGGAACGTCGTCTAGTTTTGCGATTCAGTTGCGAAGAATGCAACTTCTTTGGGTTTAATAAAGCTAACCATACTTATTGTGCGAATAAATTCGCAAGAAAACGATAATGGCAATATTTTCGACGTTAATTAATAATATGTTTCGATAGTGTATATTATTATCTTATATACTTAGTCCTCTCTGCACCGTAACGCGAATCTAAAACGAATCCATCGAGTTGTAAAATCCGATTATACAACGCGGCGATGTTGATAGATATGCTACGCGTCAAGGTAATGAACCGTAACTGATTTGTATTTAGAATTTGGTTTATCGATAGGTATGCGTATTTACGGAGTATATCAAGAGTCGTATACGTATGTTGTGCATACGTATATAGAATTTGTAAACTAATCGGTTGACTAACCGATAAATAAGGAAATACGATATGTAATTATTTCATCTTAAGAGAAGATAAATTGTTTCAATTGGTAGGAGACGGTCATCGACGATCGAACAACATTATTTCTATTGAATTCTTTGTTAGACTTGCACCGACCATTCAAAATTGGTTATTCGATAATATGAAACTATAGGAAAAATATTACGCGTAGTTAGAGTCGTTCCTCCAAGCGTTTTCACGTTAGAATATATACGAAACTTATTTACAAGTAGTCAGGGTAACTTGAATTTGCGTGTTTATTCGAGAAAGAAACTTTGCATTGTATTTGGCCGTCACGTTTCCCAAGTTGAAGTTAATACGTAATTGCAGGCTCGATTAGATGGACTGGATTGGTTTGAACGTTGGACGAAACGGTTGAAAATTTCGCTTGTATTTACCATTGCCGTGGAAAACGGAAGTAGCACGGGCGGCGAGCTGGAGCGCGGGCGCGATATTTATCGATGAGCAAGTAGAGCGGAAAAAGGAAGAAAGACGTAGAAAATTTGTTGTTTGCCGTTCTCTCGCGGTGCTGCCGGTGTTTCGCATCTCTGGATGAAATGTTGCCGCCTCCGCTTCCTCGGCCGTTTCTCGCCCTTTGTCTTCGCTCTTTATCGTATTTCAGCGAAACTGTAGCTCGAGGCTCGAAGACTCGCGTTTTATCGTGTCACGAGTATGCAAGAAGCAGTTTCGATTCTACGTTTATTTACGGACGTCGTATCGTATTCTTTGACGCGTCTCGCCAATCAATCGACGCGATGCGCGATCCGACGAGACGTACGATGCCATGGAAATAATGGCTCGACGTTTCACGCCGTTATTAACGACGACTAACGAGATGGAAAATATCAAAAGATATATATGTTTTGTATTCTCAGAACGATATCTATCCCTTTGAAATTGAAATGGTCTTCTTCCGACGATTATTTACCGAGTTATATTAGCCAGGAATCTTGGAAAATATTTACCCTTTTAGCGGAAAAGAACAAAGAATTTAATTTTTGAACGTGACTGGTTATTCCGCTAGGCTTTTCAATTACTGTCGTAGAAGGAGCCGAACCGTAAAAGTTTTAAGTACTTTTTCTACGAGGTACGCTAAAGCTGCATTCATAAGGCGCAGGAACTCTGAAGTGCAGGAAGGATGCCGTTGGTACGAGTAGAAGAGGACGAACCGGAAAGGGGAGCGAAACGCTCTGCGAATTTTCTCGCGATCGAAAAACTTTCCTAAAGGTTGAGCTTTCATTAATTTAATTGACAGAAAGACGGTATATTTGTTAGAAGATATCAGATACGGGAAACAGTTTCGACTTGAAACACATGGATAGCCTCCGTTAATCAGCGATTTATCCGCGACAAAGGACTCGCTAATAAAACAGTCAGTTAGCGCGACTTTCGGAAGCGTGCTCGAACGAATTATTTACGGAATTATTTACACGTTACGCTGGTTACACCGATCTCAGAGCTAAACATCGATGAATAAGTTAAATCGTGTTTCCGGATGTAGAATATCGATCTTTGATATACGGATGTTTAATGTCACAACGAGTTTAAATCCGGTATGTCGCGATAGAAGGTTCTTCGTTGGATTCAAGTCGTCGCTTCGGTTCGATTAGCAAAACTACGGTAACAATCTGTATCTCTCTCTGGTAGATACGCTTTCCTGTTGCATCTTTCCACAGACGTGTTCTTTCGGATTACGGGGCCGAACATACGTATCCGCTAAACTCGATGAAACCGCGCCAGAGAATGGGTCAGAGAATACCACTTTAGTCTAGGATGATCTAGAAATTTTCCTCTTTTTCGACCGTCTTTCGTCGATTTATCGCATTTAACGCTTGTTCGACTAGTTTAGTTTTTCGATATTTGTGATTCGACCGTGGATGTCTTTTTTTACGTTAAAAATCGATGAGCAAAAGATATGTATATGTAAATATACATGTTATCAACGATAGATACACTGGCCTAAATCATACAAGACAGCACTTGCTTCTCAATTGCTTTGATCTTTGGGATCAATTACCAGATCGTTTCTCTATTCTATTCTGTTCTATTTCTGGAAATACTGTCCTCGTACAATATCATCCCATCTTTCTCGATATTTCCAAGTATCTCGTATTTCTAAGAAGACGATTACCATTTTTGAAGATCGAAGCAATGATAAGGAAAACGAAATCTATTTGCAAACGTAAGGTTAAACTTTTCGCGCAACTTACTCGTGTTTGGTGTATTGGAATTAAGAAAACCGCGTAGTGGTATAGATAGAACGACGAAAAAGAAACAGTTATCGATCAATTTCCTTCGATTAATACGTCGGAAGAATGATAAACGAGTTCGCATCATACTTGAGAGGAATAAAACGGTTAAATAGCAATAGAAAATAGCGTTTGTTGAATCGCCGAGTTAAATCGGACGAGTGGAATAGCAAATATCGTTCCGTTTTTTTTTTTTTTTTCATTTATCTCAAATGCCTTTACATTTTACTCGTTCGATATCCCAAGTATATTACCGTCCATAAATCCATTTCCATATGCTTCTGTATTTTCCATATTTTCCATATTTTCTCGCGTAGAAAGTAAATGTATCTTCGCTCGTGTTTTCGCTCTTTCCACTTAACGCACACCAAGCTACTCTAAATCTCATTACATCTCGGAAATTCTCCAAAGTGTTCAACAGCCAGACATCTTTCGCTACGTATGCGCAGCACCAGAGATCGAAGCATCTTGGGGCGATGTTGCGATTAACAGCTAAACGCTCGAAATGGTTGCAACGGACGCGTAAATCTCGTCAGCAACGTTAGAACGTTTCAGACTCATTGTGTTTACGCAAGCGCGTATAGACGTCTCGAACAACCAGGCATCTTTTGGCGTTCTTCCTTTCAAAAACCATTATAAGGTCCACTCGATAGGGCAGATATTGTCGCGTGTATTTCGAGCAACGTAATGATGGAAAATATACTTTTTTTTTTTTTTTTTTTTTTGGACACTCTAGTATCTTTCGCTGTATCAAACAAAGATCTACGGATCTAACGTATTAACCTCTGATAATCGATGATTTATACGGATTGCGAACGAAGGGAGGAAGCGTCGTTCGTTGTAGCAACCACCGTTAAAGAATGATAAATCTTAAATGCAGCTTGCATCGTTGTTTTTCCATCACATACATTGTAAACGCCACGTCGAATTTTCGCCGATCAAAATCTCACATGCAAAATAATGAAAGAAGTACAGATGTAAATAATTTAATCAGTCGTCAACAGTGTAATCCCTCTTGTAAACACGATTACTTAATCGTTGGAGTTCAATAGAGAAACACGCGATTCCAGCCATTCAGCAAACAGAGAGTATAGACGATGTTAATAAAATTTCTAACACAGTGGTGATTGGCAAAAGTCGCGAATGACAACGCGTAACTCGAACGTTGTACAAGAGCACCCACCGCCAGTCGATAAATATTTAGACTCTGCCCGCCGTTTGGAAGCCGTATCGAACGCCGGTTTCGTACACGGACGTATTTTCATTCGGGTTTACGTGATTAATTTCACACAAGTCAATGTCCCTGATACATCATTGCGAACGAGCATAACTGAGATTCGAGATCCATTCGAGAGGGAATGGGAATTGCAGCGCCGAACGCAATGCGTTTGTTTCCCTCTAATTGTCACTTATATCGCGTTAATATCCGCTTCAAAGCCAGAGGGTCGGCAATGATTGATCGAGAATATTCGATGAAATCTTGTACAGCTACGAACACTCGCGGTTGTGTGCGGATCGACGGAGGAAAGGAGTTGCAGACCAGACAGTTGATTATAAAGTGGACTGTACGAATTTATTGGATGCGTCACTATTAAGAGACTGTCCGTTCTAGATACGATACGAGATATCGGCTGTTAAGTCGTGTCCGATGGTCAGACCACGATCCTTGAACTTCGTAAGACGGAAGACGCCCGTACTCTACGACTTACCGTGCGTATATGACTTTGTCGTGTTCGACGGTCGGATCACGACCCTTGTGAACTTTGCGAGACGGAACAGAACCGTACTCTACGACTGACTGGTTGAATCTGATTATCGTGGCCGGTGGTCGGTACCACTCCTCGTGCGTGGTGGCCAGACCACGACTCTTGGTTCTCGTCTGATTTTCGCCACTTTGGTTTTCGTCAGATCGAAGACAGCAGCTATTGATGACCGATTTCTCGCACTTGATCGGCTGTTGATCGCTTAGGATGGGGGTAAAGGATAAAAGTTTGCTTGCTTTATCGAGTAATTTATGACACTGTTGCCAAAGGTGCCAAAGAGATGCCAAACTTTTCCGATGTTCTCGTGACGAAGACACGATGCCTTCAAACGTAAAATGTAAGATGTAAGACCAGTTTCACTAAAAAACGTTTCGCCTTCCGTCAAATTGCTGTTTGACCTCGTCCGAGAATAGCGATGCCTTTGCGTTTACGAAAACAAACATTCGCGTGGGTAATTAACGAGTAATTAACCAGTTGTTAGAAATTACCAGTGACAGTTAATAAGTGGAATAACCCGTGTAAGTTATCACCGGTTTGTACGTTCGAGGCTTCTTGTTGCAGAGCTTGTTCCAACGGCTATTAATTACGCAAAAAAGGTAATTTCCGAGAGTCAGCTGGCCGCAACATTAATTAGCCAACTAATGTTAATCCGGTGCTCCTAAACTAATTTAATTAAAGCCTCCAGCTGCATTCCACGCTTCGCGGCTAACAACACGCCTTCATCTGCATCGAACTTGCGCTATTGTTCGCACTGCTGGTATGCCCTAAATATTTCCCTTGCGATCAACATAAGGCGATCCTCGATAAGACGACATATCGTATTTTTTTTTATACCGTTATGTTTACTCGGATCTTTGTTCGTTTTCTTCTCGTATGTCCCGTTACCGGGATCGAAAGGTTCGTGTCAAAAACGACTTTCGTCGAGTTTTGTCTGTTTTTCGATGAAGAAGAAAGAAGGAGGAAGAAACAAGGTAGAGATAAAACGTGTCTCTCGTGCAAAAGCATTATTCCGTTGAACCCAGGCGGGCGTAGTGTGCGAGTAACTGCCTAAATAGTTAAATTAGTTGGTGGTAGCCAAGCAGGCAGGATTGGCACGTGCAAGTAGGTCAATTGATTCCTCCTCCATCGTTAATATCGTCTCCTAGCTAACTGCTACTGCTTGGTCGAATCGATAACAATAATTTGTCGTCGACGGTGCCATTTAAAAGAAGCTTTGTCGACATCGCGGACAACGTTTGTTGTTTCACGTGGAAAGTGCGTTTAACGATATACTTCTTCTGACTAAATGGACACTATTTGTTACACGTATATGTCGGATCGGTTGCAATATTTTATCCCGGACATCTTCCTAACGCGCTTAATACGAGTGTTTTCCACGTGTATGCGTTTAAGTACATCGCATGCATTGTTTACAAGCATCCGGACTTTATTCCAAACCTTCTTAGCCGGCAATACGCGAGCCAAGTTCTCAACGACGCCAATTTCACGAGCAAAAAAAAAAAAGAACGTCTTTCATTTTATCTAGCCAAAATCCCCGAACGGTACAAATCACCGCGTAGATCAGCAACCACGTCGCACAGGATTGTATAGTTTGATAGAGATAGATAGATAGATAGATAGATAGAGAGAGAGTTTGATAGAGATTGTGTAACGTATAGCGTGTAGTGAGTAATGTATAAGAAGGAAAGACGTTGAAATCCCTTCTCACGAGGCGGTTCGGACGTGTACCGAGACAAGCCTATTTTCGCCATTCACTCGCAGTGGTATATATTCTTCGCTTTCCCCGGACGAATTTTGGTAAACAACCAAATTAATTTCGTGCAAAGAGAGAAAAGAAAGAGAGAGAGGGAGAGATTTATTTTTATCATATACGCATTCATCGTACGTTTATACGACGTAACAGCAGCGTATTCTACCGTATCTATGCTGTTAAGCGATTTACTAATAGCAATGAAATATCGGAAACTGAACATGTATCGTCTGCGTGGCTCTATCAAATATCCAAAGCTGTAAAAATACCTTATTTTAGAGAACGATAGAATCATTTACATAAATAATGTTTTCATCGATTCGCGCGCTGTATGATCTTGATCAAATTTTAATTCCATAAGATTATACGTGGAAATATTAAATGCTCTATATCTATTGTCTGTAACGAGAAAACTTAATATGTATAATAATATGTAGATCGTCACGTTGGTAACGTTACCTGTAACGATATTATATCGAGTTTCATTAGCGCAATAAATTTGTATCTTTAAGCGATAAACGCCCACGATAAACGCATTATAAAATCATATCGTTGGAGATCACACGAATAGGACGTTTACCCCGTTATAACGGATGCAATGTAAAATTGACCGACGGATTACGTTACTCTCGGTCGTCTCTGCGTTTTCTTCTCTCGGCAACTTCGGCAACGCTCGTTCCGTTTTTCCATAATCTTTCTCCCCTTCTCTCTGCCTATCTATTCGTCTTTTGCTCTCGTGCCATTTTCTTTCATTTGTTATTTCTATGCATGTAATGCGCATGCGTGCAGATAAGATTGATCGCGAACGCACCATGTGTCCATCGTACATGTTCATAAACCATAGAACGAGGGATCCATCGCATCGGTTCGTGGCGAGTTACGCCCCTCGCAACCACGATGTTTCCTGTGGATAGAACCAGCTACCGGAAACCGGTTCCTCTCCGGACAGAAGGGAGCACATGCCCGAGTCAATAGATCGATGCCAGACGCAATTTGACCGACTGCTACTACTGCTAGGTACTACATGCTGCTACCGCTACTGCTACTGCTGCTGCTACTGCTACTGTGAAAGGAGCACGTAGCGGAGATTCATTGAATTTTATTCGGTCCTCGCTGAGTTCGATAATGGCGAACAAAGACAAGCTTCGTTCGCGTCTTCGCTGAAATCCTACGAAAATTTCCACGTGATTATTAACGCGATTCCCATGCCGGAAACGTTTTCCACCAAATCTTTTGGATTATAATCTGTGGCAATGAAATTAAAAAATTTCTCTGGTCCCTTAAATATCGTAAATCGGAAAACAACTTTTGCATCCTGTCGATGCAATATTTCGAGGATATTTAGTCCAGGTCCATCTAACCGTGCTACTAAACGCAGTTTCTTTTCGAAAGCGATCAACATAGTCATGCTGCAACGTTTAATGGCGCTTCTCTTGTTTGGCAAACTACATACAGAGATGCGTATTTGAGCAAATGCTACTGGAGAAAACCGATGTCCTTCGAACGACGGGTTCGCGTCGTAAACCGTCGAGACTTTTCTTGTCGCGGGATACGATTTGTATTCTTGGAGGAGGAAACGACGTTTAGAAACGGAACCTGTACTAAAACATTGGAGCAAACTGATCTGACTAGCTGATCAGCGGCGCGTGTTTCTTTTTGTAGCGTTTTACAGAGTTTTGGTCGAATCGACCAAACCATTGTAGCGTTTAAATGACCTATGAAAATTTCATAGAACGCGTGTACGTATCTTTGCCGTGGTCGAGTTATCGAAGCTGTACGTTACCCCGTAAGGAGTTACGAGAAATGGAAATTTCCCCGTTCGGATTACACGATTGCGCTAATTTAAAGGTAACGCCACCGTCGTATCGGCCCAATTACGCCCACGATGCACATCGGGTACAATGCCGACCCGTGCGTGGTGACCCACTTGCCTCGATTCTTTCATCACCTTGATCGCGTTAATACAATTTCGCAACTGATATCAACGTAGGTTTGTGCTATTTTACGGCAGCATCTTCTTACGACTTGGGACAAGGATTCGTAGATTTCTTCGAATATGTTCGTTCGTATATGTCTGTGTATACCCGTGGAGATTAGAGAAAAATATCTAAACTTCTCTTTGTAATTTCCGCACGAATGTTAGAACGTCGTATACCAACATACGTGTGTACGTATGTACGAGGAAAAGAAACGAGAGATGTTTGTAAATTCAAAGTGTTCGGTATATTTATGTCTTTGATTGAAGTATCTTCTATTTTAGTATATTTTTCCGTAAACAAACGCAATTTTACGCAACTACGTTCCACGTGTTTTTAACGTTATTACGATGTCCTTTTTTTACTTTTCCTTTTCCTTTCTATTTTTGTCATGGTACACAAGGGTTCGGAGGAAAAAGCGTTCGTTGGAAAATTGAAAGTCGCGACGACCATTTCACGTTTCTCAATCCCATCGTTCCACGTTTCTCTGCGCTTTCAGCATATTGCTGCCGCCTTTTCTGTCGTAGGCATCCGTTAGGTACGCGTTACCCAACGTCGTACTCTTTCTGTCATTCGGATTAAAAGTTAAACCCAGCGTCTGCAGCGAACCGTTACGAGATTTATACGATTTAATGAAATGTTAGCTTCTTTTCGTATTAGTTTCTATAAGATTACGCAAGATCCAAGTTTATACAGAGCGATGGTTGTTTCTTCCATAAAATGTAGTTTTCCGTGAAATTCGTAATAAAGTTGTCGGTTTCGCCGAGACCTTAATGCGAAAATTTTACGGTAACGCCAGCCAGAGCAAATTATTAAGTTTTCCATTTCGAAACGATCACTGGTTATCGAACTTGGACCGTTATCTTTTGACTTTATTTCACGCGAACATATACGTCGGGGAACGCGTGCAACTCGAAGATAACGATAATAAACGAAGTAACGTTGCGTTCTTCTCACCGATACTAACTCTCGAATTTCTCGGAATTAATTCGTGCCTTCTCTTATCTTGTTTCGTCGAAAAGCGACGCATCCCATCTTCCTTTTCTGATCGAATAAACCACGCGACGATCTTCGTTGACAAGTTAGCCGTTGCCAGTAACAGAAATCTGTCTTTCGTAACGACGAAATTTGGAATTTTTCGTGTCGTTTGTCCTTCGAATTCTGGAATTCTATCCTACGTCTATGTTCAGTTCGGTATCCGATAAACGGCTATATTAAAA
The DNA here is from genome assembly GCF_014825855.1 of Bombus pyrosoma. Taxonomy (NCBI): domain Eukaryota; kingdom Metazoa; phylum Arthropoda; class Insecta; order Hymenoptera; family Apidae; genus Bombus; species Bombus pyrosoma. The sequence continues at coordinate 304,032 of NC_057784.1, forward strand.
CTATTTGCAACTACGTATATAGTAAATCAGGACGTTACTCGTCGATGCAAAACTCTCGCTCTTGGTTGCATGCAACGACCACTTGTTTCGTATAAACTTTCGCTTTGCTTTGCCTCTATACGTTGAATTAGCAAGCATCTTTGCACTTGTTAAGCAACGAAGCGTCACGATTATTGACCGGGTTACAGGACTATATGGACGGAGTTGCTTCGAGTGCCAGAAATATCTGACGCGTAAAACACAAGCGATATTTCTGTTTTTAACAAAATTAATTATGGATGAAACTTACTTTCTACGAAAAATGGAAGTCTACGACTTGCCGGTTTTATAATACTCTTCCAAGTGATACGAAAGCCCACTTGAATGATTTTCATATTCGCTATAAAAAAAATTTCAGCACAGTACATGCATTGCATGTACTAACCATTTCGAAATTTTGCACGTTGATGGATAATATAACGCTCCGGCGTGTAATATCGAATTTATTTTGCAGAATTATTAAATAAGCTGTTAATTACTTCGAGTGGAATATTGTCCTGGAAAATTGCTTTACTTTTTTTTACTTGAAATCTCGATCGTTGATCGCAATGTTAAATTCATGCCAGATTCAAATTCAAACTGAATATAATTTCACCCTGCTTCAAAGCGAATCCACTCGTTATTACTTTATTTAATTGAATATAAATGGCGTACTTTCGTTCGAGTATCTTGTTTGAAGAGTTAACTTACCGTCATAATTTTTGTAACGAGCAAATTAACGAACAAAAGGAGGCGGTAATTATTTGGAACAGGAAGAGCGACCTCTTCGATTCCAATGATATTGAAATATGTTGTCAAGGTTATCGTTCTGAAGGTTATCATCTTGATAACATATTTCAAGGTAAATGAAACCAGTGCCGGTAAATGAAGTCCGTGTTGCAAACAATTACCCAATTAAGTGAGTTACATTAAGCGAGAATCAGCTATATTTAGTCTCGGACGGTGGACGGTGTATCGATGATGCGCCAGCAAGTTACAAGAAAGTTTAAACATAGCGAAGAAAGTTGGGAATGGAAAGGAATAAAATTCATAGCGAATTCTACTTGACCAAGTTGAACGATTCGATTTGTTATTCCCCGCATCGTTCAACGAATCCCTTCGAAAGTATGGTTAAAGACCAGTTTGAAGCATCGCCTGTTCATTTTTCTGTGTTGCAGCTCGTCGATTGAATGAATATATCCGCCACTACGAACCTCTCTCTTATCCTACCGAAGAGGTCCACCGAGGTCACTTGAGGGCCAAGAGGTCGGTTACCCGCGACAATTCCGTGACTCTGAAGTTTCGTTCGCACGGAAGGGACTTCCACATCCGACTGAAGCGAGATCTGGCTACCTTTAGCAGTAACTTAATTATCGAAGGCCCTTCCGGTCAAACGGAAGACCTCGATACCTCGCATATTTACCAGGGCCACTTGGTTGGTAAGTTCCAGCTTTGATCGTTCTTTCTTCACTTACGTGTTTCTGCGATCGGATTTCCAATCACCGCTGAGACGATAATTTGCGAAAATTATATATAAACGTATATAAACGTGTATACGTATACGTAATAGAGACGGGAAGGAGAATTATAGAAACGATAAAAGTAATTGCTTTCAAAAGCATTCGTCTGGTTTACAACTGGTCTTTTCCTCTTTCGATAGTTTGCTCGCTGGCGTTTGAAAATAGAGCATTTCGTATGTTGCTCCACTTATCCATTGATATTGAAATGTGAAAAGAAACGCAGTTGCCAGTGAGAAGGTTATCGAACTCATGGAAGTTAGGAAGATGCGTGTAAGGTGAAGGTGCGCGGTGTCGATGGTCGCGGACGATGGTGCACGATGTACGCGAAAATAACGAAACAGCCAGTAAATAGTTGTAAAATACGACGCAACACGGAATATGGTCCAACGGTCGTGAGATCCCCTGTATCTATACCTGTGCCTATAGCTACAGCGTAAATCACGAGCTGCTTGCTGCTTACGTGTGCGCTGTTACATTGTAAAACTTTATTCCGAAACGAGTCAGTACCGTTTTACGGTATAGTCGGAGCGTTGTATCTGCTCCTAAGCCAGTCGCGATTCGCGCGCGATACCAGGTGTGGCACGCAAAAGTGCGTGTACGTACTGGCTGAGATCTTTATTTCCACTCTAATAATTTACAGGAGTTCGTGCAAAGGAGGACGTTTTAAATTATAGATCGGCTCGCTTGTTGGAACGGTTTATCTTTCGCTTTTGCACGAGCGACCCTCGGCGACCTGGTTACGTCTAACCGCGGTCCGTGTTTACCGTGGACCGGAAGGAAACCAAAGCCAAATCTCTTATTTCGATTATTAAAGAGAAGGAGAGAAAGATCTATTTTAAAAAAATTGCTGACATTCAGCGATACACGACCACGAGATTTTCTTCCATTTTACCAAAAGTGGATAGGAAAAACCAGTTGACATAGGTCTGATGTAACGTTTCTTCCGATGTAAATATTTATTACTCTGTGCGACGCGACGGAGAAAACAAAATCAAACTATTCTATTTTTTAAAAGAAACGAAATGCATATTCCGATCGCGTTTAAAGCGATATCACTTAAAATCTTGAAACATACTTGAATATTATGATTAAAGAAAAAGAAGAAAAAACTTGTATATTTTCATATTTTATTCGCAACAGCAACAAACAGCTATATTTATCACATTTGATAGCTACACAGTTCGAAAGATTAATTACATTTAATGGGCTTAACGCTGAAACTCGAGAGACCGCATTACGAATATTTGTCCGATATATCTCTATAGTTGACCATCGTTGTTAAATCTGTAGGCCCGTTATTATTTTCAGGTGAACCTGGCAGTCACGTGTTCGGAAGCATCAGCGACGGTGTTTTCCACGGAAAAATCATTTCGCCCCGCGGTGGCGCGTGGTACGTGGAAAAGGCGCACTATTACTTTCCGCCGCACGAGATAAATGACACGTTACATTCGGTCATTTATCACGAAAATAACGTCCGGGACCCGTACGCCCATCTTCGAAAAGGTACGTCGAATTTTTTCCGTCTTCTTTTTTCTTCCTTTCTTCGTTTGCTTCTTCTTCTTCTCTTAAATAATATTATCATAATAAAAATCGTTGCGATCGGTCCAACGAACAATTTTAGACCTATTGTATATATTGTTCTAGATATATTAGATTTGTCGAATAAAGAAAAATGAACGAAAAACGGTAAAACTTTTCAGGCTAACAAACAGATCTAACTTTACACGGTTATTACGATTAACCTACGCTTTGAGTAAGTCTTGTAATGCATCGTTCGAGCTAATTAAACATAATAATTAATTTTAATTATACAGCTCGCATTTCAACGGCAGATTAAAACGTCAGTTTCACATACCTCTACCTTCGATAAAATGTAAATCTCCTGCGTCATCGTTAAAACGTCTTTACGCGTTTACGCGTTTTCGAAGCACAGTGAAATTGGTCAAGTGGGACGTTTGTTTACGTATATGTGCAAACGGTATTAAAACGGAATCTAAGAAGGACGATCGATAGTATTTGTATATACTTGCATCGATAATTGTGACGATCGTGTATATCGCGCGATTGGGTAACGCAATAACCGTGTCCATGAAGCGAAATAATCGAAATACGACACACGTTAGTCGAGGAATACTCGAAAGGAGAGCCGCTCTATCTTGTAGCTCGATCTAGCCTAGCTTCTTACGCTAAAATATAGTACGCCAGTGGTAAAGATCCGCGTACCATTCTTACCATCAACGTTGTACAGGTCACGCGTACCAAGATCATAATGCGATAATAAATATCGATCAAACTTTCGAAGGAGCGATAAAGTGGTAAGAAGATAAGCTCTTTACTGGACATAAACAATTACATAACGGTGCATAAGTCGGATCAGAGCTGTACGAAACTGAACGATGGGCCATAAAATAAGCACGAAATCGTTCTGTAGCGAATTTATTTACTTTGTTATTCCGTGAAAGCATTCGAGCGTTGTTTGAAGTATCAGCATGATAGCGCTCTCGTCTTTAATCCTATTGCTGTGTCGCTTGTTCGATAAATGAAGTTCGCGTAATAGAACCATCGTCTTATTAGCGTTGAGAATAAGTCACAACTAGGCAATTCTTTGCACAAATTTTTCCGTCTTTGATATATCCGTCCATTCGAACGTGTGTCTATGTATGTATGTATATCAGAATGCAACTTTGTTTGCTGCGAAATTCGGTTGATTTTTAATAATGGTACTCGAAAGTAGAAGGATTAATTTTTATCCAAAGCTTTATTTCCACTTATATTCCGTCCTAAAATGCTAAATATCGATATCGTGTTAAGCGATTTTAAACAACTTGCTCGCGCTGTGACACCCTGAACGAGATCGTAATAGCTACTTGTTGGTTCTTTCCATCGATTTTATTTATCGACTTATGTCGTACAAAGATAGACGGAGAAGCAATCCTGCGCTCGTTGGAGGATTATGAATCCGATAGTTGCGTCGTGCGTAGAAATTTCGTTAAAAAAAAAAAAAAAAGAAAAAAAAATGGCGTGTTGCGGCGGTTGACAAAAGCCGGCTAGCCGCGAGTAGGATGCGGAAGAAAGGTTCGGCGCCTCTTGTCCGTGACTCTAAACATAGAGCGCGTACCGCCTCTATAGATCCGACGGACAGGTCGCGTCGACGCGAATGCATACGTATTCGCAACGGCGCCACGCGACCCTGCGTTTACACACTTGGACGGACAGCACCCCTTTGCCACGCGACGTACACAGGTTTCTCCCTTTCTCGAACCGACGGACTAAACAGTCGGCGTTACGAGCCATCCTTAAAGGAGCACCCAGCCGTGTACGGTTTTTAAGCGAATCGCCTTAACGACACACGCTGGTCTGCGTAGCCGACTCTGAATCGCACGTTCGTGAATAGAGGCACACGCGGACACGCGTCGCGCACGCTAGTTAGAGAGTCAAATTCGAACAAGTAGCGTATAGCTAGCAGGCTGAACTCGAACGTCTCGTCGAGTTAAAGTGCTTAACGGCGCGCGTACAGCTCGATCGATTCGAGCTTCGATTCGAGCTTCTGGTCCATTTGACCCTGGAAAAGATGCGTCGACAACATTCCCTTCTCGGTCGTCGTTTTCTAAACTTTCTTCCCGTTGCAAATCCGTTGTCTCGCTCTCACCTCGCCTCCTTCTCGCCTATTTCGACGACACTAGTCGGATTACTTGGCGGAAATGCTCGTTGTTTTAAAAGAGTGTCGTTATTACCGAACATTTTGGTAACTGACTACGTGTTTGAACCTGTTCGAAGTAGTCTATTCCAGTTTGAAACCAGTGTACAGCCATACAGAGAGATTACACATTCCGTATAAAGGTACGGTCTCCAGCGAGCAGGTTGATAGCAGGTTGAATTTCTCGCGCTATTCGTGATATCATTACGGAAGAAAGTAGTCTATTCGGGTGCATATACGATACGGTACGAGAGAAACAAGGGTGGAAGGTGTTAGCCGAGTTCGAATTAGACATCGCCGAGAACACAGCTCAGCCCCGTTCCATTTCTATAGATACGCGTGCAGATTTCACCCCGGTCTGACCATCTCCACCGTGTTTACAGCTTTTATGCAAATAACCGGCGCTTAAATAAACAGTTGCCGTTTCGTGTATAATATTTATCGTGCTTCTCGCGTATATTGCGCTTCGCGGACGAGAACTGCCGCCATCTTGCCTGTTTCCGTGCAGGATAGATGCGAGTAGCAGTGTGCGTGCCGTTATGAATCTGCAAAATTAAGGACCGGCGAGTTCCCTTGCATCATTCGCTTTCCTTTCCAAGTATCGTTGTTGTATTTTACCGCGCGTTATTACAGCTACAAAGACATACCACCATGTCTTTCCCCGTATCTTTTATATTTTTCATCGTCGTCGATGAGTTTCGATCGCAGCTTACGTCCGTGATCTCGCGGTAAACCGACCTTTAACCGAAATTTATCTTCCCGATTCGATTATTACTCGCGTCGATGTAAATCACGAGCCAATCTGACGAGTTTCCTTTGTTAGTGTTTGGCGACGAGTAAAAGCGAAAGGTCCCCTGTTGGAGATCGGAGAGCGTGTAACGCTGATACGAATTAACGCTACCGCGTAGGTGATATCGATAAAGCTGGCCGACATCGTGACATCGAAACGCCGAGTCATTAAAGCTCGTGGCTCACGGTTAACCCGCCAATAAAACCAGCAGCGGCCACCGCAATTATCCTGCATAGCAAGACCAACGATATCAGCCTGTTCTTATTACGCGATACTTGCGCTCTACGATTCGATTGCAAAAGCTAGAAAGAGAATTTAGGCGGAGGCACGCAATGGCGATCCTAATCGGTTACCGTTATGCTTAACCATAATATCAGGTATTAACTAGCTACAAATATTGCCGCGCTTTCGTCTCTCCGATCACGAGCATCCGCCCTCTCGTTAGCAGTAGGATTAATACAATGTTATCGATACAGGGACACTTGAATTTGGTTGCACAAGTTATTATAATCGACTATCGCTTGGATTATAACAGCGTACGCGTTACACGTTGCTTAATTCTCTATAGTTCCTAAGGGCGGATCACGATCGGCATTGTTAACCTTTTTCGCTCCTGTTACGGTTAAAGTGGAATAATCGATACCGTACAGACGATTTATACCTTGAGTTATTAAAAGACATTACAAATTTTAAGAAAACATTTACTCCTGAAAAATAGGATAACTTTCCTATTTCACGTTCTCGAGTTGCGTTAGAATTTCGGTAGATACGTACGATGTGTCGACGGTCGTAACCCGCGAGAATCACACGACGAACGCGTTAAACGGCAAAGTAAAGAATCGTCGAAGCTGGGCCTTTAAAGCTAAATTATGAAAATCTCGACTCGTAAAAAGCGATAGAATCGGTCGTAGCTCTGCTAGGTTTGCTCGGCCGCTCGTCTGGTTGGTATGCCACGTCGCGCCACGTCGCGCCACGTCGCGCCACGCCGTGCCGTGTCGGTCGGTGGACGATGAAAGAGGAAGTGTGATTTCACACCCATACGTAGGTGGGTGACCACGTCCTCGAAATAATAGCATCGCCGTTACGGATGATATGACACCCAAGGGGAAGCGGTTAGAGTTTGCCATTACATGGCGCATTATGTCCGTGCATCCGCTTTACAGACACAGCTCCCTGCATTTCGAAATTACGCGAATAATTAAACTGCGCATCGGCGCTTCCGCTGCGATGCGTTATAAACTTCCCTCGCAAGATGAGAACACGGAGACGCGTGCTCGCGTCCGCTTCCATTTCTTACGTTCTTGGAGTACCTATACGTGTGTATCGGATGTTCGAGTTTCGTCGAAACGTTTCTGAAAACAACTCTTCTACGCTTTAACGGATCCAGCTTTTCCACCGTAGTTACTATCCATCGAAAACACGAACGGCGAGAGATTCGAATTGCCCCGAAGCCCGCGGACGTTTCGTTAGTATTGTTAGTTCTTGGCAACGACTCTAGTTCGAGACTCGGCGAAATGTCCGGCTGCTTCGGAGATTTTAACGATCCCGAGATTTCACCGCGAATAGTCGGACTATGTTTGATCTTTCGTATCATTCACGGTCGCATCACGATCAACTTGGACGCGACACGCGTAATCTTCTTTTTTTTTTTCCTGTAGGAAATCTATTCGTGGACGTATAAGTCTTTAGCGTATAATTATCAAATGCTGTATAACGTGGTGAAACAACGAGTTTAAGTATATACATAGTATGTATCTTCTTATTTCGAAAGTCTGTTTTCTAAAGTATTAATTATTAGCGTAGCGAATAGAATTAACGTTTTACCGTTATTCGTAGGCGAATCCGGCGGTTGTGGTATCACCGATGATGTGGTGGAGTGGATGGACAGAGTTCAAAATTCTGCCATACCGGACGTTTCTCGTCCGGTAATCACGAGTAAAAACGACAAGATATTCAAGTCTCAGGCGAAACCGTGGATTGGTGATCAAGAATCACCGGGCCACAAATATTCGAGAGAAGCTAACGAACCTAGTCATCGAAGAACACGGAGGGCAACCAGGCCGAAGGAGGATAACAAAAACACTTGTTCTCTTTTTATTCAAACCGATCCACTCATATGGAGACATATATCGGAACAGGTAAATTTAGAATACACGCAAAACTACGTTCTTTCCTTTAAGCGTATTTTAACGTGGTTTCGATCTTGAAAGGAGAAAGATGATCCGATGTAGAAGGGCCGTCTTTTTTATCATATAGCGAAATCGTAATAACTCGTTGCATAATCGTCGAATTCTCCGAATACGTACGATTCCCCGGTCGTAGTCACATTCGTACGACTATTTTCTTCTAAACTGGACGTCGCGGCATTCTGCATTTTCTTCGCTCGGACGTTCTTTCCCGTGCCGTTCTAAAAATTACAGAAGTATTTGATTTTTCGACTGTACTTTCAGTTACATCACGACGCGGAGAAGACCAGAGAAGAGATACTGTCACTGATCGCGCACCACGTTACCGCTGTGAATTACATCTATAGAGACACCAGATTTGACGGCAGAATCAAACATAGGAATATTAAATTCGAGGTGCAACGGATAAAGGTGACTACGCATCATTGGATAATTTCTACGCGCCGCGAATATACCATCTGTCACGCGTTGAACGTTAAATACGACTATTCTGTTCGCGATAGATCGATGACGATACAGCTTGCACGCCCCAACAAACGTATGGCGAGCCAAACCCGTTCTGCATGGAGAACATTGACGTTAGCAACTTTTTAAACTTGCATTCGCTCGGCAACCACGAAGATTTTTGCCTCGCCTATGTGTTCACATATAGGTACGAAAAGAAGTGAACCAATTTAAAAATTTACGTTATCAAGAAGATCTATATAACCGGTCTATATTATTAACAGAGATTTTACTGGCGGCACGCTTGGTCTTGCTTGGGTGGCCTCCGCATCCGGTGCGTCCGGTGGCATTTGCGAAAGATACAAAACGTACACGGAAACTGTCGGGGGAATGTATCAATCCACCAAGAGATCTTTGAATACCGGAATCATCACATTTGTTAATTATAATAGCAGAGTACCACCGAAGGTGTCACAGCTGACATTGGCCCACGAGATAGGACATAATTTCGGATCACCTGTAAGGATTTATAGTGGAACATTGGAGGATTTATCGTTACATTGTTATTGTAATCGTTTGTTTTCGCAGCATTTCATTTCACCCTAAGCCAGCATTTAATCGCGCTTTCTTTGCAGCACGATTTTCCACCGGAATGCAGACCTGGCGGATTGCACGGAAATTATATTATGTTTGCGTCAGCAACGAGCGGCGATCGACCTAACAATAGTAAATTTTCGAAATGCAGTATCGGTAATATCAGCAACGTTTTAGATGCCATCGAAGACAACAAGAAAAGAAATTGTTTCACCGGTATGTGTGCGTGCGTGCGTGCGTGCGTGCGTGTGTAGTTAAGAAAGCGTTAAGGGAGATAAGGTATGCTTATCTCGATCGAAAGGTGAATCTTGTTTCATTTAATTCGTTTGTATGCAGCTTCTGCCGGTGCGTTCTGTGGCAACAAGATCGTCGAAGCTGGAGAGGAATGCGATTGCGGGTACGATGACGATGAATGCGTGGATAAATGTTGCTATCCGAGACAAGTATCGGAATTGGATAAGATAAAAAATGAGACGGCAAAAGGCTGCACCAGAAAGTCCGGAACGCAATGCAGGTACATATGTTTCTCACAGTGTAGTCGAAGCTAGATTTCATAAGAAAAATTTCCGACACAGAATGCATCGTCCAACTTGCATAATCACGAATCTCACGAGTCCGTTTCTTACAGCCCCAGTCAAGGGCCTTGCTGTTCCAGCGAATCGTGCCAGTTCGTTCCTCTCTCGAAAAATGTTCAATGCAAAGCGGAATCGGATTGTAGTTACAATTCGACTTGTAATGGACGATCATCCGAGTGTCCTCCACCGTTGCCAAGGGCTAACAAAACTAGATGTAACGAGGGAACTCAGGTAAAGGAAACTTTTAAATTTGCCCACGTTCTTACGTAGAACGATGCATATAAGATATTTTGGAAATTATGTTCCGAAAATTTGTTCGCAGTTGTGCATCAATGGCGAGTGTACAGGATCGATTTGCCTAGAGTGGAACCTGACCGAGTGCTTTTTGACCAGTAACGTAATTCCAAATATCGATAAACGTAAATTGTGCGAATTAGCTTGTCAAAATGGAACCGATCCATCGACCTGCCGTAGTACTAGCGAATTTGCACACGTTGTTGGTCTGCCTGAAGGTGGGATTAGCCTCCGGCCTGGATCACCTTGTGATAACTTTCAAGTAAAAACCTAATGTTATTATATTACTTTATAAATTTACTATTTATGTTTGGAGCATTTAATAGCGATAGAACGCTCCTTCCAGGGATATTGTGATGTATTTTTGAAGTGTAGAGCGGTTGACGCGGAAGGACCATTAGCCAGACTGAAGAATCTTTTATTCAATAAGGACACGTTGCGTACAGTGGCACAATGGATAACTGTGAGTATGAGTTTCATCTATACGCTGCAGTCACTTTACCTCGCGCCAGACTTCCACCAATACGATATCAAACGTCTTCTGTCTTAGGAATTCTGGTGGGCAGTGCTATTAATGGGAATAGCCTTTATTATTTTCATGGGTTTATTCATCAAGTGCTGTGCCGTTCATACTCCGTCGAGTAACCCTAAGAAACCACCAGCGAGACGTATTAGCGATACTTTAAGAAGACCGATGAATACACTGAGAAGAATGGTATGTCGTATAAGAGAATAATGAAATATAATACAAACGGTCAAATGATAAGTGGCTTTTGTATACTTTGAAATGATGTTTTTATAGCGACATCCACATGGCGGAGGTGGAGCCGGTCCCAGAAGTATACCTCCTAGACAAAATCATGGAGGCCATGGTGCTACTCGGGGCCCCTCTCACGGCTATGGAGAGGGTAGAGGTGCTCAATATTATCCCAAAGGTAAATCCACGTGATAATTTCGATCGCTTTTTAATGCAGCTATCGTTGCTCGAGTTTGATCCTAATAAATGTTGCTCGTTCTAACACGTACCGTATGTTTGTTTATTACCTGGCGAAATATGGATTAAACTCAAGCTAAGAAGCTTGCCGTTATGTATTTGTCCCTGTGTGATCTGCAACTACATCAATGTTTTTTCCTGTTTGCATCTTCCTCGCATTGATTGACGCGCATCACTACCTGATACTATCGTTCTATGACCTACAGAGGTGAGCTGGGGCCTATACTTTATACCCTTGGTAGGAGCAAATTCACGAATAGAATCACGATAGGAAAATCACGAGCTGCAATCAGCTGCGACGTTCTGCGATGAACGAGTCATATTCGATGTAACGATGTCACTGTGAATTCTTGTATTTGCTCCTGGTGGTAGTCTCTCTTTCATAACCATTCGACGAAAGCCATCGGGTAGAACTTTCATTCGATCATTGATATCAAAGTAAAATTTAGTATCAGTATCTACTCCGCTTACGCATCATTCGTATTAATTTCGATGGTACTTTTGCGAAATATGGCTTTTGTATGATTAGTGGATCTTGCTAGAAGTATTATCTTGCTGGTAATTGAAAAAATTAAGTGCATGATAAATTTTGTGATTTTTCCAACGAGCCAAACTGGTTGTAGCAATAATGACTAACTTATTATCTCGGTACATTCGTTGTTTAGTTGGCTTCGATATTTCTTTTCACGATCGAATACTTTTGTAAACTTTAAGCAGGCTATCGCTCGGTTCCCACAGCTAGTGCGCCACCCAGTAGCAGCGCAGCACCCAACTACGGCCGGTCCAATCATCCAGAACTGTACGCCGGCGCCTATTCGGGCTCCGGGGGAGGGGGGCGGGCCTCAGCCTACGAGATGAGGCATCACAACAAGGTGTGACGACCTTAGAGAACTATCGCAGACGAGAGACGGTCTCGACGTTGCACCGTAAATTGTTCTCTTGTTTAATGCCAAACTGTGAAACGAGCCGATTCATCCAACATAGAGAGGATATCTCTCGTAATCGGGATCGACGGAATCAATGGAAGAGAGTACAGAGCGCGATCGAAAGCATTTGAAAGTTCCGACGACCGCCGATCTACGTTTTTATTTCGATTCGAGTAACTCGCGCAAGGGAACTAGTTCGGAAATTGTAAATTGAACAACAAGTGTATTATATAATCAATGGTGGTGATATATCGAGACTTCTCGTTTGACGTTAAGCTTTTGTCGAGCTGATTTTTATCGGCAAACGTACGAGGACATCGACGTTGCGAAAACGAAACGAACGATGCCGTTGGGACGTGATGGATCGTAAACTGAGAAATCGTTAAAAGACTAATATTATGCGATTCTCTGTAATTCGTCTTTTAAATGTTTCCTGCTGATTCCTCCGTGTTGCCATTAAATATTTTTCGCGTCTCGATCAAAATTACAAGGCTCTCGATAAATCTCTTTGTCCGCGAAATTCTTTGATATCAATGTACAGATCGAAGTTTGTGGAAATTTATTTCTGTGGACAACGCTGGATTCGCACAGCAATATTGAGTAATATTGAACGCAACGTATTTTTGTCGTTCGATGTAAAAACATTTATGGCCAAGATTGCATAGTAACGTTTATGCCTCGATTTCTCGATGAAGTCGAATTTTTGCGTGTTTTTCGCTCCGGAAAGCATACTTTTATACATACATGGAGACTGTCGGTTAGAAGAAGAAGGGAAGTTCAAAGGGATTAACGGAGACGACAATATATATTTGGAATAAGTGTTAGGATGATAACCCGTAATTTTTGAAAAGCTCCCGTTGAACGTACCTTGTGCCTTTTAACTCTTGTACGCGACTATTATGTACATTATTCTATTATAGTACGATTTTAAAAGACAGACTTTTTCTATGTTTTTCTTTTTTTGTTTTCTTTTTTTTATTTCAATGTTCTTCCAACTGCATGTTGTTTATTCAAAGTTAAGCCTTTGATTATTAGTATTTTTTATACAAATATAGGTAAAGATAATTAATAAGCAATGCCAAAATGTTTAAATATGATTTCTCTTTTAATGCATTTATACATAAGTTATAGCCTATAAGGATATTATTTTATTTAAATGTAAAAGTCTTTGTGATTATACCACAACCGCTTTCCGCAGCGAAAGAGCGCGTTTACCATTACCAAACTATTGCAGGTCATTCACTTGATCTCTACCATTGTAGTATAATAATTAATGATATGTAATATTCTTATACTAATTTTTATTAGCCAATTGAAACGAGCAGAGTTACGAGAGACTATGAACATGGGAGAAAAGTATCGACAAACAAATGTTTATAGTTGTATTTCATTAACGACTATTCTGCTGAAAATGATATTGAATAATATCGGTTCTATTATGATAATTATGCTGATTATTAACGATATTATTATTACTATTAATTATTATTATTATTATTATTATTATTATTATTATTATTATTATTATTATTACCACCATTACCATTATGGCTATTACTATTATTAATTAGTTGTCTATTGCAAATGATAATTTATCTTCGCTATGCGCGAATGTTATAAGTTGTATTTAAATATGGTTTTTAACTTACAATTATAGAGGGCTGTACCGTAAACGCGCTTTAATGACGCGCATAGCGGACCAAAGACGAGCCCTCCTTTTGAGATATAAACGTGTTTTAATATACATGGGCTCATTTGTGCACTGCTGCATACTCGTATGCCACACAAACGAAATTCGCACGTGTCCAACGGCGAATCGTAGTAAGTTGTACGCGATATATACGCACTTCCTTTCTCGAAACGCCAAAATGTTATACGTGATCGACTGAATTTTTTTACTCGTCCCTCGTCCAACCTTCTTGCGCAAATTTTGTCCAATTTGTTCCATGTGTTTCTATTCGAGGCAATAATCGAATATGCAGATACCAACTACTATCACTGTCAATAGCGATATAATAACGGATTTATTAATATCGTAACCTAGCCGTTTTTCTTTTGTCCAACGTTTTTGATCGAAGCATCGTTAGGCTTAGCAATATTTTCATAAGGAAATGTGTTTCCTATTTCTTCTCGTTCTACGTGTGATGAAAAATGTCATTAGATACCGTTCAACGTTACGACAGATAGTTTATACGCTACAAAGACATAGATTTCGTTTAGACGATGATCCAGAAACTTAACAATTTTAAACATAGGGTCGTGCAAGACAGAAGGAACATTAACAGGGATGAAGAGGTAAAACAAGGAGGTGTCCGCCACCGCCAAATCGCAGGAAATACGAGTTTGCGGATCGTGTGGAAATGTACAATAGTCGCAATGTGATTATAAAAAAAAAAAAAGAAGTGGATCATACGGAAGCTGATGCGAGATACGTGCGAAAGTGGGAAAGAACAAAAGAGCGAGGGAAAGGTATGGGAAGAGAATGGGCGTGAAAGAATAAAAGAGAGAGTGTTAAACTGTGTGTACATATATTGATATTATATATACATAAACGATAATTATATAACCATAAGAAATGGTAAAGCGAATATAAAAAAAAAAATACTTGTTTTTATATCAAATCTGTATTATAGCGAAATATTATCCTGTATTTTGTAATCGGGACGGAAATTTGAGGATGACGAACGAATGACTGTATGTGCGTGTAATCGAGCCCTTAGGTTTTTAAGGTAATGACTTTTTTAACGACGATCCAACGTGGACCGGACCGGATCGTTTGACATAGGTTATTTAAGCAGTTTTGAAGTTTCTTGCATATAGATGCAACAGGATTCCGTTTGGTCCCATTTGTAATCGCTCGTCCGATCCTAACATAAAAGTTAATTATATTATTTCCAAGTGTTTCATGGCAATCCATGAGTACAACTTACTGCCATTCGTAGTAACGCGTAGCAAAGAAGGTCGGTCGAACGACCTTTCGAAGTATAAGCGATAATCTACGCTAGAAATCTACGTGGGAAAATGTATTAAAATTAACGTGACGTTAACATCATTTTTATCGTATGTATTTATATAATTATCATATATTATGATAATACAAGGAACAATAATTTATTGTTTTTGATACGACGTTATGAGATTTCCCCCAAAAGTCAGGTATCGACTGCCGGTTTAATCAGCAATCGCGATTTCAATATCGTTCATGATTATTCTTGCTTCCATTTCACTGCCATAAAAACGATTCAAATGACTGAATACAAGATCAAAATAAAAGAGAACGGAAGAGAAATAATGGCATTGTTTTGAAAAAGAGAAGCCTAAGACGAGCGTAGAATGGGACCAAGTATTCTAGTATCTAGTTGACAAAAACGTTGCTTGCCCGTATCGAGAGAACTGTAGCGATTAAAAAGCAAAAGTATGTTTTCATTCATCGTTTGTCTCCGAGGAGTCTCTACTACATATGCTTAAGCTCAATGGTTTCTGCGCTGTCTGGATTAAGATCGCGTCCTATTATTATTATTATTATTATTATCATCATCATCATCATCATCATTATCGTCATCGTCATCGTCATCGTCATCAATTATCATTATTCGATAATTGTGCGTCTCGCAGCACATTATTTGTGATAAACAATTTCTGTGGGGCACGAGCAAATTCTTCGATTAAAAGAAAATTTGAATGTCTGCAAAAAAAACAGCATCTTTAAAGTACCTATCTTAATCCAGACGTGTGTCATCGTGACGCAATGCACACTACTTTATCACTTGTACATAATGTTAGTAAGGAAGAAACAAAAAGAAATCGAAGATTATATTTTTTCTATCGATCCAAAAATGTGGTGACCTATCAACATCGTGCATCCGAGATTAATTTCGTCTACGTTAAATTTTTCATGTCCGTTCCGATATGATTTTAGCTAAAATAGTACATACATACATACATACATACATACATATGTTGTTCAGTTTCACCAAGAGTTCGTACGTTCTACGTGTAGAAAGTATTACTTGGATATCACAAAATCACCAAGTTGCCTTTATGTTTTATGTGCCGTAGTGTTTTATTTCATTTTTAATTCATACAAACAGTTTTAAGCTCTGCGTTTTGAATTGATACTTTGATGTAAGTTTTATTAAGCATGATACTGACCAATCGCCTGAACGTTGCTTCAGACCACCACTCTCTCTTTTTCCCAATGTCTAGAACGTGGCGAGTGTTTTAAAGAATACTATAAATAAAAGGAATCTGATTGTGAATCTTTTGTGTTATGTTAATGTGATTATAAAAGAAAAAAAAAAACAAAAAGAAAAACAAGAACATTGTAAAGAACTAAATAAAGCATACATTTTACATTTATATAATTGTACTTTCTACCATATCCTCCGTCACTGTCATATTCATCGACATATTGTTGCTTATCATTTATCTATTGTTTATCAATATAATTGACAATGATGCCATAATTTGAGAAATATGAATTTTCAACGTAAATTGCATGTGCGAACTTAAAAATATTCAAGTTCATTTTCTAGCTATTCCCTGTTATAGAATAACCACGTAAAAACAAAAAGAAAAGGGTTTCCTAATATACATATAAATACAATTTGTAGATACTTTTATTTATTTTATAAACTATTGTAAAAGTTACAATATTGTACATTAGAAAATGTAGATTGAACGTCTCTAACGTGTCTATTTTACGATACGTGTATATTTCGATTCATAGACAGATAGCGTTTTATAATTCACCTGTAATACAAAACGTTCCTTACAGATACAGATGACGTATAATAGAATACTGAAAAGATGTGGTATTGTTTTGTCAGCGAATATTCTAAGCCAGGTATCAGATACGAAAGTGATGGTATTGCCCTGTACGAAATGCATTGTTTCAAATAAATTAATGCAAACTTGTCTCTTCGGACAGTTTAAATACATTTCCAAACAAACTTATCGAATTCGATTCGATTTAAAGCAGTATAAACAAAATATTACTAATTATATTTTTTTACAAATACAATGTTTTGCCACGTTCGTCGCTTCTTCTTTCCTTCCGTTTTTAAACGGAGTCAATGAAAATGCGTTTGATTCCATGTTTAACGTAATGGACGTAAAAAAAAAAAAAAAGAAAAAAAATGACCCTGAGTGGCAAGCTGAAACACACATTCTTCATCGACGACTTTATGGCTGCGAATGTTCGAGCTTGTATACATCGTGATATGCGTTACGTATTAGTGCATATGGGAAGCAGCTTTCTAACAGATCCATCGTTAAAAATGGCGATTCTTGAACTATCTGGTCCAACAAAAGGTACACGGATTCCCTATTTTTGATCGCCTCTTTGTCTGCTTCTTGGCCCAGTCGGAGTAAACTGGACGATGCCAACGCAAGGAATTCCTTCATTCGATCTTCTATGTCATTTTGTCCACAGATGGTAAATAATGCACCAAAAATATTATTTATTGCAGTTGCCATGCAATGTATGTTGTTAGAATGACCCTCTAGGGATGCCCGATAAAAGGAATTCTCGTTTCGAGCTAATTTCGGGATAGAAACGGCGACGAAAACCATCAACAGACATACGAGCAAATGTTCATCTTCATCTACTTCGGATTTTTGGCTTCTTAATGCTGCTGTTAATGTTGGATCAACCTTGCAGGTTAAACCAGCGGCTGAAGTCATTTCGGAAACAACACGCATGGGATCACCGGATGGTAAATGATGTCGGAAATCTAGAATCGAGCTTAAAAGAAACGGTATACGTTCTTCCAAGACATCGACCAATGCGGATTGGGCTAATTGTCTGAAACTTAGAATTACGCCTATAATTGTTACTCGTTGCAGCACATTATCCACCTGCTGCAACCTTTTAAATTGTTCTTTCATTACTTCTGGTTTATCAAAGTTCGTTCGCAAAGCGATAAGAACATCTTTATTGCCAGCAACTAATTTCTTTAGCTGTTGCACTTGACTAGCTATATGCCACATCAGATTTTCATTCAACATCTTCATACCGTACGGTCCGATTAGTTCAGCTAATGCTCTCAATTCATTGATATCAGAAAACTCCTCCGCGTTAAAAGGTATCGCTCCCTCTACGGATAAACTAACAAATGCTCTTTGATTGCTAGAATAACAAATATTCCCGGCGCTAACTCGCCTTAATAAAACATCGGAATACCATTGCGTGTATAAAGCAGCGATAGTCTTATCACCATGACTATCTAATTCTTGAGTTTGTTGAAGAAGTGCGTTATTGAATACACGCGTAATATCTATATGCACATAGTTTTCAACCGTCTGAAGAACATTCATGTAAGATCTAACGCTCACGAATAATTCTGATGGTTTAGCTATTTCACTAGTATCTGAATTGTACATGACCATACCAACAAGTGCTCTGGCAAATCTTGATTCTAAATGTTGATGCAAGTATTCTCTTGGCGCGAATGTATATTCCCATACGTTGATAGTAGGGCAGTAATTAATGGCATAGCATAGCTCTGTTAATGCCATGTGAAGTTTATCCATTGTGGTAAGTTCTTCCCTGGTTTTTCTGTAACTCTCTATACCTGGTTTATGGATTTCATACATATTCTTCTTATTTTTATCCTTTTTCTTTCGATTTACAACCTGAGAGATTAATAATGCACAGTGTTTTGGCAATAATTTATCGCTCATGTTACACTGCTCATCACAGATAGTCGTAATAATATTTTTAGCTTCTTTGGCCATTTCGTCTAAAAACATATTAACGACGGATAAACTTCGTTCTCGGATATGATGACGCTCTTCCGGACACAGTTCGTGCGTACAACTTTGAAAATGACTACATATTAAAGGAAATGCAACGATATATCTATTTTGAGCAGGAAATTCTAAACACATGTGAAATTGATCTTCAAATACTTTGCTGTAGAAACAGAAGATAGATAAATCGGACGTTTCAACTAGCATTTCATCCAAATTATCCACCATCTTAGTATGATATACTACAGTATCCATAAAAGATGCTAACTCTCTATTATCGGCTAAATTCATGTTGCATTTTGCGATAGACATATATGCTTGCAATCTGAACCAATCCAATCGGAATGCACGAAAATCAAACAGTTCGTTATCTTCCACTTGTTTGACTGTTAGACTAGCTATCTTTGAACACATATCGCTAAGAATCGCTCCTTCATCTTCTGGACAAACCGGAAGGTTTTGTATCATTTGATCTAAAGCAGGTGCATCAAATCCAGATAAAAATTGCACGTAATACCTTTGAAGTACTTGGGAATATTTCTTCACTAATGCTCTTAATTCTTCGCAGTGAAACAGTAATTCTGGCAATTGACGATCCACTAGATCCTCGCCTCCCCTTCCTTTACCTTTCCCTTGCGTCGGAGGATTAACGCCATGTCGCAAAAGCCATAAAATTTCATCCCTCGCATGAGAGAGTCCCATCAAAACTAAGAGCGCTTTTGGTCCTAAGAGGCCAGGTTGGTCGGTTAAAATTAAACCCAGCTCTTTCAGCGCAGTCCTTAGGAATTTTCTTCTTTCCCTGTGTCTATAACCAGCCTTTTGCACCGCTTGACTATAACATTCTTTCACTTCCGATACCCGTTTACTGTATCCTTTTATACTTTCAAAGAATGTTTGTATGTATTGATGTATATAAATAACTTCATCTCTGAACAAGGCTAACACCCAACCAGATTCCAAAGCCGTGGTCCATAATTTACCGGGCTGTTCCTGATTTAAAAATGAATGACACAGCGTGAAACCTAAAATAACCCATCTTTCTATTCTATCTATGCTCAAAGTTTCGCAAGACATAGTGTCCGTTGCTGCTGCTTTAAGTATTTGTCCAGGACTTCCAACAAGGCTGAGCTTTTGATCTGCTCTCCATGTATCCGCAGATAAATTTCTCTCAGGATAAATAGGCCACAATGAGGTGAGAGCAGTCTTTAATAATTTAGAATGAGGAACAAATTCTTCCGAAAGTTTCTTTAATGGAGCATCATAATCCATGATCATTTGACCCAAGCGAGGAAAGCTAGGGTCAGATTGACTGTGTACCATTTCATGAGCTGCGTTAAATAAACCTAATACCGCTTTGCGATCTTCCACTTGTGATAAAAGAATCATTAAACTGACATACGTAACAACAAGATCCAAATAACCTTTTGTTAACTCAAAATTTATCGTTATGTCCATATGAACACCACAAGCATCCATTGTAGTTAAAAGCTCACAGACATTGTCTTTGAAATCAAGCAAATCAACAAAGGTATAATAATATAGAGATAAAGATTTAATAATCTCATTGCGAAGATTCGTAATAGTTTGCAAACTCTTAACATCAATATTAGGAAACTTTCTGACAATCGTCTTGATAGAAGATTCTAAACTTTTATCCGAAAGAAATCCAGGCTTTGATTTGGCATCGCCGCATGCCTTTTTTATGTTATAAATGCGAGTTAACATCCCAATACCTCTGTCATTTAAAATAGTTAGCTTCTCAGCTAACTTTTGTTGACTAGGTACAATAGGTCGTGCCATGATTGTATTATATTATTTTTTACAAAGTCAACATAACTCATTCACCTCTTTTCACTTCTTTGGTTTTAAGTGACAGGAGACCCCACCCCTGGGGACAATTTACTTTTACCGAATACAGCTAAAATAGAGAGATTTTCTTCTCCTACAAAAAAAAATGTAGATATTTATCGTGTTTGTTTAAAAAAAAAAAGTAATATTTAATGTTGAAAGCGTATCTTACCTTTCTTGCTGTTACATGTTTAATACAAATCGATGACACCGTAAAACGAGATTTCTGTGTACGTCGCGTATTAAGTGAAGTATCGCAGTTTCAGTGAACAGTGTGGCCAACAGCTGCTATGTTACTAGTATTCCAAACGAAACAAATGTTACCAAACTATTATTACATTTTAAAACATTAACAAAAGAATAAACGTTCTTAAAGCTAAGTTTCTTTGTTCATCGGTGGGTGTGTGTGTGTGTGTGTGTGTGTGTGTATGGTGAAGAAGATTATGATAATTAGTAATTATGTAAAACATGTAAGTAAAAAAAAAAGATATTTAACAAAATACGTACAAATAATCACTATTTAATGGAAACAATTTTCAGAAAGATGTTTGTAACTCTATATTACCTGCAGCGTACTCTTTCTATGTTAATTTACAAATATACGTTACGTTACGTTACGATATATTTATTCAAAAGATGAATTGATGGCCAAATGAATAGGTAAAAACACATTTTGCATAAAGTTATTTATAAAAATATACGATCAAAACATAATACTTAAACAATTTAAAAGAAAAAGATATATTAGTATAACTGAGGTATAATTAAATAAATTACAAACGATAATAATATATACACTGTTGTACTTGTATAAAACAAATCGTAAGAAATTAATTGGAATTGTTTTATTTGCAGTAACAATATGCAGTATATTACAATAACTAGTACTAATTGTAAGTAAAATTTTATGAGGTCTGACATTCAATGCTTTTTCGTTTTGTGGATCACCTGACTGACACTCTTACGTTCGATTGCGAGGGGAACTTCAAAGTATAAGAGCGCTGGAGTGACGCCGCGAAACCCAGAAGGACGTCACGATGATTGACGATGAATCTGAAAGCTTTTCACGGAGATTTGGTAACATTTGATTTATTTTAATAAAGGCAAACGTATTTATACGTTTCCTATACATGTAATCGCCATTCGGCTTAGTTTCTAAGATACATATCTGTAAAAGATTGTCCAACGGTACCACTACAGTGAATTCTGCCTATAATCGTGTTTAGCTGTCGGTCACCATATAGCACGGTAACCGAATAAAAAGACAAGAATTAGATTGAGGTTATAGACCGAATTCAAATTTTGTACTTCGCTTAATTATATCCCATGAACTTTACGTTAATTATTAACGATTAAAACACAGAATCTGATCGAAAATACGACGAGTTTAAACTTTTCATTCTCTTGAATTGAATGTCATCGTTAATTAAAATCTTATATTTAATAGAGATCAATGTTTCATTATTTCAAACTTTCCAAATAATTGACGATCTTCGTCTTTAGGAAAAAAAATTATATTTTATGCTTTGTTACAGATTTCTTTCAAACTTCTTCCATGAAATTTGACGATTCCTATTTGATGGATAACTTCCCTTGGATCATAACAATATCGATGACAACGTTTTTTGCATCTAATCGTGAGTCCAATGCATTTTTGTTCCTCCGGTCATTCAATTATTTCGTTCTCTTCTTCGAGGTCGGTATTCCAGATTCTGTACTTGGTCAATGTTTGCATGCCTTGTGTTTAGTTAATGCGTATATGTGTCGTTTGCGCCGAGTACGTTCAATAGCTGAGACTATCGAATTTGAAACGCTGAGACGAGACGATTCACTCTTACCAAATGTCGATATTATTGATATTCTCTCCATGAAGATAGATTCAAGAACTATTTCAGGCACAGACGAATAAGCATGCACAATTGTTAGTATATACATATACGTGCGTATATTCTTATATGTGGTAAAATGTCTTTTAATTATTTAAAACTTATTTAATTGCGTAATTTTTCGTTTTAGAAAATTTTTAAACTAAATTTTTACATTCTTTGAGTTATTTAATGAAGTTTATAGCGGAGTTAAATACACGCGTTTCTTTTTCTAATTCTTGTCCAATAATAACGCGAAAATAACGTTAGAAACAGTAAAGATGTTACAACATACAAGATGTAATTAAAGAAGTAGAATCTAAATAGAGATATTTTACATATAAAATGCATTTTGTAAAAAATCTCGTATCATCAATTGACACAATTTTTACACTTAAGTTTTTAGTTTATCTTTCTTTTTGCACGTGTTACGTTTGCATTTATTTACCAGGCAACTAACTATACCTACATATATATATATATACACACACATATGTGTCACTGCGTTGAGGTTACATTCAGCGCACGTACTTGCACGATAAAACCATTGACATTTGAAACATATTTATAATCGATAACCCTCATAGTTGTAAAGAAATATGGATATCAGTGACACGCAGAGAAAAAAAGCATTCCGTCGCAGATATATGATAATGGGTATAATCCTTCGATATCTTATCCTTTATGGATGTTATTCATTTATAAGCGTTTTTGGATCACGTTCAATTCCCGCTATACCCCGCCATTCTTCGGTGAAGCCAATGTTGCCGGCACCCTTCGACGTAGAACCATTGGCTTGACTTTACTTCTTTCCCATTTTTCATTAACACAATCAAGCTGGCCGAACGCTAGGAAACAATGGTTCCTTGGCGGTCCCTCGTGTGAACGGTTTTCCACGCCGAAAAAACCTATAAATTATTAAGGGAGACGATCGCGATTTGCGTTTATTCACTCTCTTCGTGTATTTTTGGAAGACCATGACGCGCGATCGTTATGTTTGTGTACTCGATCATTGATCTTCAACATTTTCCATCGCTTTTTAATCCTCCTATAGACACAATTCATTGATTTTCTTCTGTCTTATTTTTCGCCAATGGTATATTTTTAACGAACGTTTTTCGCTCGTGGTCGGTCGTACAAAGTTTTGCTGTTATTCGAAACCCGTACTCTATCTGCTCCATTTGTAGTCCATGGTATTTGTATTTCATCAAAAGAATTTTATTGCTATGCGATCAAGGATTTCGAGACTACGTAAAAGTACATTTCACGTGTCTTTAATCGATAACCTTTCGTTACGGTGTAATAACAATGTTTTATTACGATAGTTAATTCTGGCAAAGACGTCCGGTAGTAACGCATCGGAAACAAGAGGTGGTGGGCGAGGAGGGTAATCGAGGCGGCTTTAATTATCCCGTGGCCTCCTAACGTGCAATTAATTCCGAATGCGGTTTAGTTTAGCGAACGAAGAGCAAACAATGTATTAACCCCCCACCCCCTCCCTTCCTTCCTTCCCCCTAGACTGCCTAAATGTAGCCGGTTATGTCGAATCGGAGAAGAGGGAGGAATTGAAGACGGTGAGAGGTTAGGCCACTTTGCGCAAATAGCATGGATCCTACAGTTAGTGCATACTTCCCATACCCCTATTCCTGTCCTTACCCGGTTATCCCTTCGCCAATTCGCGCTCTTTGCATCACCTACGCCTATATTCTATCGCCTCTGAACGTGGAGTTAATGCTCTGTGAATTTGTGATCGCCTCTAATGCAAATCCAAGGTTTTAGCGGGAGTGTACCCGAACTTGCTAAAGAGTATACTTCGAGAAATCAACGAATCTCTTTCTTCTCTTTTCCGTTTAAAAATTCTACCTTTCTAATTGTAAGTACATATAATTATCACGCTTTCAAGGTACAACTGTACCATGTTTACTTTACTATACCAGAATTTCTTTTACTCCGTTTCCTCGAGATATTGTAGCGTAAAGATATTAGTGTTGGCAGATAGAAAAGTCGGTAAAATAATTTTGAACAAAGTTGTATATTAATCGACGTGGAAACCGTTTTATAAATGACACGGAACAATCGCCATGTTTCTTTGTTCTGTGGTGTAGCAGGACGCGTAAGGTGTCGAAGAAATGCTCGGCGTTTTGTTTAACAATATGTTTATTAAATTGCTTAGCGGCTTCGTTACAAGTCTCGACTCGCGACTTGTGCGGACGACAATTTATTCACGACTCTTGCTTACGGCTGCTCAATCACGACTCTCGATTTCAACAACCGATCTCTTAATCCCTTTCGTTTCTTTTTGTTCCCACTCGATATTCCCACTATGCACGCTTTCTCCCGAGTATTTGGCGGAAGGACCGTAGGGATATCGATGGCTCATTAGGCCTGTCGGCAATTACGCTTCGTCGCGGTTTTGCTTATGTTTCGTCGGTCTCTCGTAAACATTCTGTCAACGGTGGTATACTATGTGCCATTGAAAAGTTCTTTGCAGTCGAGTGCTGCTAGAATTCCCTTTTTTTCCCCCCGTGTTCTTACAGTCTTAGGATTGCTTCCGACAGAAATCCTGAATTTTACCACGAGTGTATTTAAGCTTCTTGAAGCTAGGCTTTCGATAAGTGAATATGTCGGTAAAGTACTGAATAATATCGTTAGAAAGTATTTTCGACATAAGTTCTCGGTTCTTTTTTAACATGCGAACGATCTAACCGACCAAGATTAAGTACATCCACTTTCCATTTGTGCCGTAATCCGTTATTCTCGGCGCTTTCCAGCAGTGATATTAGGATGCAGTGTCAAGAATCGTAACGTGGTGCACAAATCCATAGGATACGTATTTTTTTATACCTAGTATATTCGATCGTTTTTCACGATTGCCGAAGGTTATTCGTCGACGTTACCCTCTCGTGAGAGCCGAACTCCCACCGTGGATGTTTGTTCGGGGTGAAGTTTCACTGAAACGATCATTTCGGAAGACGTTGACAGAGAATAGAACGGTCAACGCGGAGAGCAAGACGAAGAGTCGAGAGAACACGATGTGCATAAACGGTGAGAGAAATGGCGTTCAAGTGAAACGCTGAGGAAGGAGTAGAGGTAAGGAGAAGGAGAAAAAGAGAGGAATGGACGATGGTGAAGATACACGGTGCAAGAGTAAGGGAGAGTAAGAAGGAAGAAAGGGAGGGAGAAAGAGAGGAGAGGAGTTCGCGCGAAGCGAATGACTGCGATTCGTCCAATTATCGGTTGGCACCAAAAGTGCTGGGTCTGGCTCGCCTGCCAAATGGGAAATAGCCGGCGAACTGCAGAGGGAAGCTATAGCCGAAGCTGGGACTATGGTCCTACGAACTCTGTGTGTGTGGAACCTCCAGCCTGTACCTTCTACTCTCTCTCTCTCTCTTTCTCTCTCTCTCTCTCTCTGACTACGATATGAACTGGCAGAGTATAGAGGCCGCCCGTACCATGTAAACGGCAATCACCAAAACATAATTTCACCTTCTACGATTCGCTAGTCTTCCCTTCTTCCGGTATCTTCTCTCTGCTATGAACTCTGAACTTTGTTCAGAATCGGTAACGACCAGTCTATCGTGATTAGAACTTGAATCGTTCTGTGTTAATGTTTCGTTGTTTGTTGCGCAGCAGCTATAACGTATCGTGATCTTGGAACAATTTGTTGTAAGATAATATTTTATATTTTAATCTACGTAGCTCTGTATAGTTAATTTCAACAGATTAGATATTGTTTCGTTCGATGCGACGCGACGCGACGGTAGAATTGGTTTTCCTATGTTCACTCGAAATTGTTTCTCTATAAATTCCAAGTACTGGTAATAAGTTTCATTATAGTTTGTTTATTTATCTTAGGTTTTAAGAAATTGGTTTTTAGGATATGGTAACAAATGACCATCGATCGGTCGCTATCTTTTCTTTTCTTTCTTCTCTTTTTTTAACGAAGTTGTGGTTTTTAAGAAAATTATTTTATACGTTTTGTTTCTTCGTAAAGGAAAATCTGTCCACCGGTACCCGCTGCATACCGTGCTGATTTACTTTATGAAAATTTCTGATGTAATTTTAGGAAAGCATATTGTTAGAATGGTAATGTTTCAGTGTAAAAAAGGGATGGGAATGAACGTGCAAATGATACGAGGTAAAATTAAGTGTTCTCGTTCGTGGATATACGCACCTGGTAATCAGACTTTTAATTTTAAAGTTAATTATACGTAAATTAATTTGCATATGTTTGTATGCGTAGTGCGTCTGCGTTTGGTAAATAACGTCCGTGAAAATCCTGCTTCAAAATTTAAATGCCTCTAAGCTGAATACGTTTACATTATCCACGTACACATACGTGCATATACAGGCGCGCGCACGCGTTTTCTTTCCTATAGATTTTAATTTTCAGTTTGTCGTCTTGTTTTAATGGGTGTAATTACGCACAGCTGCGGGGGAATCTTCATTCGTTTTGATAATCGTGCTTGAAAAATCTTGACGTTCCACGCGATTCGTTTATCTAGTCTTTTTTCAGCAAATCGTAAAACTTTTTGCTGGTCGCTCACTTTTTTTGTATTCTTTGTGACATAACGCGGACTGAGACAGGTAAATGACGTCATTAGGAAAGTTAAAGCGCTGACGCGTTGAGAATAACCCCAACCGTTGACCCACAATTTCCTCGTCCAGTTTCTTCACCCTTCAAGATCGATGCGTCGATTTCCGATACCCCGTACCAGCACCATGAAGTTGGACGGAACTCTGCTAGCCTTTCTACACGACAAAGGACTCAAAGGAACCTTGATTATACGCTATATTTCAATTATTTTTCAAAGAGCTCTTGTGCCGTGCACCAAAAAACGTCGCTTTAACTTTGGAACGTTAACGTTTTATAATCTGTGTGATCTATCCACCGAAAAAGTCCGTTGCAATTCACCATTTCCAACCACGTCATATGCATCGTATACTTCGATGTTTCGATATTTCAAGCGGTCTATTATTCATTCTTTTTCGCTGCACTGGATATTCTATTACGAATTGCCGATGTGTCGTATGTAAGTCGGTGAAAATTAAATCCGTGATCGCTTATATTCCCATGGGAATCATCGAGAGTTAAGAGTTTGTGCCCGTAACTGTGTGCGATACAGTAAGGGGAATCGCGCGACGTTTCCATTCGCGTTAACCGTAGAAAATATTGTCCTGCGTTTGCGAAATCCGGTTATAATGTAGGGCTTGGTATCAATTTGTCGATTCTTGGTTAAGCAAGACAATCATCTTGTATAATTTAATGAGGTGATCCGCAGTTATGTCCCTATATGATTCGGAGCTGCGTGAAATGGTCGGTACTCCTGTATAGACTGGGAATGGTAATTGGTGAGGTAGGTATGCAGATACACACCACATGTATTCTGGATAGAAGGGCGCGACACTAATATACTCACACGTGTTAGCGATCGTGTTCCCAGGATTTGATTGTCCGTGTTGCCTAGAGAATTATCGAGTTCGCCGGATTCTGCTGTAGCATTTACAAGCGGAAGTGCGCCCTACGATTCAGAAACATCAACTCATTGTCTAACATAGGAGCTGGGTCGCGTATGTATGATCATTTCCTATCGGTTATACGATGCGTTCAGTTTCGTCGAATTAATCAGTTAAATTGCATTTATATAACCGAAGGATCATCGTCGTCGCAAATAATAAACCAGTGGTAATAACGAAAGATGAGAAGATCGAGATATTTTTTTTTTTTTTTTTCGTTAATGTGATCGACGAACGAAAACGAATCGAGATAGCGGTATAAAATTCAACATAAAATAATAGATTCTGTTTGTGTAGTCTTCCGTTTGTATAACGTACATATATCTAAAAATGTGGAGGAGTATAAAAGTCTTTACCGTATCTTTATGATATAAAACGATATACAGAGTAGAGTAGAATAAAATAATAGAAAGTAGGTACGGAATAAACAAGATGGTAATGTCGCATTTTTCCGTATCGCTAGATATAGGTATTTATATAAGAGATTTGTCCAAGTCAAAACGTGGTTGATGGACATGGCGCCAGCTCCAATATCAAAGTCCATTGTCCCCGATGAAGGTCGTATACGGTTTTACGAACGACTCGCGTGGCTGCCGGTGCCGACTACCCTACCAATAAAAATACTTTTAAGGAAATGAAATTGATATAAAGGACACATTGTGACGGCGATACTACGAAACGTCGAAGACACATTACGTCGCGTGCAATTCTGCGCCGCTGTGTGTTGTCTCGACGATAATCTCGCGTTGCCAGGTTGGACAGCTTTATTATATATATGGCTGGCTACATTTGTATAGAAAAGTTTGCAACGGGAGGTGAAACGGTACGATATCTACATCCAGTTTGCGGCGTTTTTCGTTAATCTTAAATAACATGTGGTAAAAGACGCTGTTAATATCTATTTCCCGGCGAAAGTTCGTTGCTCACGCGACTGTTACGCTCTAGCGTGCGGTAAACAACGTTACGTCGAGCGCTCATAAGCTCGCGAGAAATGTTAAAGAAAAAAAGTTACTGGTAACTGGAAGGAAACGAGGGTCGATTTGATTGAAAGTTGCTAGGTCGTCGTTACGTTGCCTGTTTGGGGTGGGTACATTGCTTTCTACGGGTACGGTGTACATATATGTATACCGTATTTACGTACATACAGCTACATACATAGAGAGTATATATGCAGATCTGCACATGCGAAAGTCCGCATATGCGTATACAAGTAGTAGACGCTTGTGTTCGGTCGTACACGAATAGGTAGACGCGTTGGTAACGTATTCGCGGCGAGTCTCTCTTCTAAGCTGTCTGACTTTAAATCGAGTCGGTTATTTCGAAGCGTGGCGGATTAATAGCAAAATAGACATGTACGAGGAAAAATCGATAGCCGTGAGAAAACATATACGTAAGAGATAAATAATGATTTTAATTAGTTTGAGCGGATAACGAGGGGATATTAATCTATCGTGTATTGCTATGTATCGCGTTAATGCATATACGATCCACTAACTGCGGTATGCATCCAATTAGAACGATAGTTACGCGGATACCATGATTCCCATATAACCGCGATGGAATGAGAAGATGCGTTTTAGCTTCTAAAATCGTTTAACAATATCTTCGATGTGGCATGGCAATCATACGCGAACCGAATAATCTATCGCCATCAGTCGGGCTATAGCTGCGGCGAACGAGCACTTGGAATAATTAATGCAATTGCCAGCGATATCGTTAATGTAGTTACCGCCGTCGATTAATCATTCCTCCAATAACTAATCGATTGAACTAAACTTTAAAATCGATTGGCCTCGCTACTTCTCGCCGTACGGAGATTTTTCCGCACTTTGGGGAATTACATACGTCCTCGTATCAATTTTCATGAAAGGGCAAAATTATCGCGAGTCTCGAGAATCCGGAATTGAATTCACCGATGTGCAGGAAGCAATGGCCCGAGGAGGCAACTCGCTTCACCAAGGTGCCGGCCTCCGGATGATGTATTAGAAGTAACTGTGGCCAATAAAAATCAAGCGTTTTCTTTGGCCGGCATGATTTGTGGCCGATAAATCAAAAGACCGCGTTTCTTACATGCACCGTTCGACGGCCGGAATTACGGAGGTTGTGGTGGTGAACGCGAGCAGGCGAGAGCGCACGCGTATCCTCTTTCGCTGTTTCTTCGCGCGTAAATAGCCGACGAAGCAAAGGATAGAGAGAACGAGATACGATATTACGGAGAACCGTCTCGTCATAAGAGGCGCGTCATAAGTTGGCGCAATCTCTTTCGGTGGTCGGTTGCAATGAATCATTTGATTACCGGAAAACTTATGATTTCTACTCTCAGCGGAACGCAATTTACAAGATTGGTGGCTTGGCGCTATAATGCGATAGCGTCGCTATCGCTCTAGGGAAAACAGCGGCCGGTGTATACAATCGCGAAGAAAGACGAAGAGGGTGGAAGAGGTAACAGGGAGTTGCCGCGGCCTCTGTTCGCTGTTTGTGTTTTTAATTTTCCCGGGCCGTTTTGTATGCAGATATCTAGCGTAATTTATCCGGAGCGGGAGAGGGAGGGCGTGACGGAGGAGCGTACGTGTGGCGGACGGCCAGCCTCGCTGGTACACTGCTCGCTGCACGCCGACAAAGCCGAGCATTCTGTTACCGTTGTTGCAGCTGCAAGCATTATCGAATCTTCCGGTGTTGTCCTTTATCCTATTCGCACCACATCAGCTTTCTGCGTTGTTTTCGATGTTACAAAATAAATTAATATCGTTTGGACTTTAGACGATCTTAGGAATTATATGTTATAGTATACGAATACGTCGATCGATTCGATGAAAATTCAGTATTTTGCGCAACAGTGCTGATGCAACGACTCTCTATTTTTCCTCGAAAATTCTCGAATCAACTTTGACGTGACGCGCGCGAAAGAGATCGGCAAGGAACAGTTTCGTTGGAAATTTGTTTCGCAAGTGCTGACTTGTACAATATATAGAAAACTTGCGCAAAAAATTAATCGGTTCCGACCGAAATAATAATTAGTTGATACAAAGTGAAATTTTTAGAAAGCAATTAACGTACATATTTATCGATAAGAGAACGGAGCAGGACTGATACGCGATTAAATTTGGCTACAGCACTACAATTTCGGAAACTAGAATCGTGCTCGCAAGAAATTCCTAATGCCTTCCTGTTTGCAGCTGGAGTTGCGTCCTATCCAAATAAGGACGGCAAATGGTTTTTCCTGCAGTTGGCAGAGACGCTGCGCCGCGCTGCGCTGCGCCGTGCCGCGTTGCGCCGCGCCGAGCCGAGCCGAACCTAGCCGGCACGCTTCGCACGCGCGGGGCAAGAACTTAATTATCTGTGAAACAATAGCCAGCGAATTATGATTATTACCCGGCTAGCCTTGCGAGAAAGCCCGAGGGTGGAACAGTCTATCCATGGTGATAAAAGTTGCGAGCGTAAATAGAGGGATTCAGTTTCGTTCTACCAAGGTCCCTTCGTGAGCAGAATTGCGAGACCACCGATGAGTTTCTCTCCTCGTCCGTTCTTTCGTCTCCCTTTTCCTTTCTGTTTATCTGGCTCCCAAGTGTAAGACAACTGGCAACGGTATCCCATTTTAAAGCCAATTTATATTTTTCTCCGGGCAAATCCCGTTGCTAAGCAGATTTCCATTCCGAAACATTTCAAATTGCCTTTTATATTATACTTTATACTGCGTCTACCGCGCTACATGCTTTGTCAGGGTGCGCCGTCTTGTTTACTTTAAGAACACGATAACTTATTCGTACTGGTGACGAAGATGTGGCGAATTATCCCGGTGCCTGGTACATCGAACCAGCCGCGCATTTCGATCTCCGTGACGACGACGTGAACGCCCGTGTAAACCGATTTTCGGTTTCACTGAAAAGTGAACAAATACGATTGGCGTGTATGTTGGCTTCATACACGACTATAATCTTGAGGAAAATCCACTCCGGCAACTCTTAACGAGTTTACTGAGCGGCGAACCATCTAAGGAGTTACAGGGACCTAAGAGTTGTTTACGAAGCCACGAAATCAAATTCTGCCGATCTACCTTCGATGCAAATGAAACTTTACGAAATTGGTTCGGAAGAGATTTATCCACTTAGACGGCGCTACTCGTGCGTAAAGGAGTAAGAGGAACCGAGGCAAGCAGTGCACGGTTCAGGGTGACTCCACCAGCTCTGACGCTGCCTGGGAAATATGATAATGCCTGTGGCGACGACAAGACGAATGGCTTCCACTATTCCTGCGCTCGTACCATCGTGGTTAACTTGCTGATTGGTCGTTGCCTCGTGGTGAAACGAATTTTTCGACGTATACGCGCTTTTTCGCGGCGTATCAGACGTCTCGTCGTATTTCATCGGCCTGCCTCTGTTTTTCTGTCTGTTGACTGGGCGTTCGCTCTTCTCGGTACGGTGATAATTCTTCACCGTGTTTGGCCGTGTGTAAGAAGTTGGAGCTTGCACACGTTCCTCTTGGATTTCACGTCGCACCGGAGTAAATAACCTTATTTTCGCTCGCATTAAATCTACCTTCTAACGGGATCCTCGGAATGCGTTTCCCATCTATATATTTCGCGAGGAAAAGGAAATCGATGCGTTTTATATTTACATCGATGGCGGAACGATCGTTTTTCCTGATCGAAACGCGTTATCCAATCGAATACTGGCTCGTTACCTTCCAAACGAACAGAATTACTGCGCTGCTGTTTAAAATATGTATAAAAATAACTATTACTTCGTCTTTGCCAGGAGTTTGGTGGAATTACAATTTTGAAATCTCATTCCCAAATGTTCTAAATTCGAGCTTCTCGATTGTATTATTACATACTTTTCTCGCTGCTCGTGGTGTCCAAATTGAATTCCTATAGGAATAGATCTCCAAGCGATAAACAGAATTCCGCGATTACCTCATAAATATGAGAGTTCGAGAGTTTTCGGCGTAACAATCAGCCAGACAGCATCTCGAATCCATACATAGATTCCTCTTCTACTATGTAACATGTTTATTAGAGTTTATTTACTCTTATATCGCATCATCGTCGATACGAAGCTTTCTTTTTCTGCAGTAAATTCGTATAACAGCTAGATCGTTCGAGTTGCAATTAAACTATCGATATCGATGATTCTAAATCGTAGTCATTTTATGGTGTTTGCACAAACCAAGTTTTGATCTGTTAGCACATACGCGAAGCTAAGCGAGATTTATACGTTAACCATGATATAGCTTCTAAAGTTTCATGCACCACGAGAATCGAATTGCTGACCCGAAGGCGTCGTTGTGGGATTTCAATTAGTCCCCTGTCCTTTCTTCCACGAGCAATCGTGCTATTCCTTTGCCCTCATTGATCCATCTTTAACCTCTATTCATTCATTGCCCCTTTCCACCCACTTACAAAGTTCCATTTCTACCATTTAGATTACCTACGATCTTAATCTGGATATCCAGCATAGTTTTGTGCAATTCAAATTTATTATTACTTTCATTGGACCGTATTTCAATACCGTGTTTCATATTCACGGTCTCGATTTACTTGTATGTATTTGCACTGCCGTGCATTTCGATACTTGCAAATTATTTTAAAAATATTCTTCCAATGAAGCTCTATACCTAATCTGAACTTTGCCTCTGATCTTATCTCAAATAGTGATGTACAGTTAGTAAATATCGATAAAACGATGGTCGATATTAATTAGTATCTAATAAATAAATAAAAATGTAGTAATTGGAAGATGGATGAATATTGCTCGTACGGGAACACCCAAGTTAAACGAGTTTATCTGTTCAATGTTGTTGAGATCTTAGAACGATTGGAATTTGTGTTTCTAACCACATATTTATTAAAGATAGACGTGGAACTCGATTGACGCAGGTGTACTCCTTGTTTCGGTTTCGATTTAGCAGGATATTTGATCGCAGTTGTAACAAGAAATTAAGAAACGACAGTGGAGAAAAATTCTTCTACCATAATGCTAAAAATATAATAAAAGTATCGATCTTTCGATCGGATTGTATCAACAAGTCAAATATTTATGTACGATAGTGTGTATATATAGGCAGATTTTATTAAAAGATCGCGAATAGTCGCGATAAAGTTTAGGTGTTTTTTTTTTTTTTTTTTTAGAAGAAAAGAGAGCGCTGAACGGCTGCTAGAATAATCGTGTAACGCGATAATGAATTAAACACCGACTAGAATACAGTTGTTATCGCGGCAAGGGTTGCGAAAAATTTTAATCACGTTAAAATTCCGTGTCACACTCTAAATTGGAATTGGCGGATTTTTGTGGTTACGTACGTTTAATCCAGGTTTTTCATCAATTTCACTAATTGGGATGTACAGACATGGCAGTCATTTCGGTAGGCGATCAATATCCGTTAATATCCGTTGCAATTAGAAGAACCTATCGGTGCAAGGTAGATGTATCGTTCGATTATCATATCGTGGTAATGACTAGCACCGAATAAACCCAATAGCTTGTTCCAAATGATTCTAGCGCACAACTGACGCTCATTGATCCGATTGTAATGACCCTGTAATGCATAGATCTATTATTTGTCAGGCAATTTTGTTAGTTTTCCTATAATTCGCACGATCTCGGTTAATAAAAAGCCTACCAGTTTTACACTCCTCTTGTTTGGTTTGTCGTCGTACTCTTAAATATTTATGGAAAATTTCCCAGAATACAGTTTATAGATGCCAAAGGAATGTAACCGTACAAATTTAATTTATTCATATTTAATTTCAAGGAGTATCTTGAACAAACTTTTCTACAAAGACCGATACGATACGAAAACCGTATCGATATGTAACGACACAGACTGATTTCAGACTGACGATGTGTCTGTGATTTCTAAGACTAGGCGTTACAGAAATGTCAACGACGCTAGCACCTCTCGGATATCCACATAACTAAGTCGATCGGGATAGAAAAGAGTACGTCATTATATTCATTAGAGCTCGTCCAAGCAGATAAAAGTTGCCGGAATAATGGTGCTCCGCGTTATTAATGATCCCTGGTAATCTCTTCGTCTCTCCCACCAAGTATTCCACCGCTGCTCCGGTGCCTATGTTCGCGAACGAACTTTCTCTCGTGCATTCGCAGCCCCAAATTTGTTCCAAACCCGTTGCACCAGAGTTAAGGCTCGTCCGATTCATTCAAGCTATTATCCTTAACTGCATCCTAGCAATCACACGAACCATTGTTTCATAGAATGGTTTCAGTTTTAACGTTTTCGAGTTCGTTTTTATCCAACGTTGCATCTATGACGTGTTTCGCGGATAAAACGTCCCACGGATATATTACGATGCTGAATATATCAAACGTTTCGATCGAATAGGTATAAATCGCTTGAACGTTTTCTACCGTAAAAATCTGGCAATTTCTGTAAGATAATGCGGCTGCATGCTAAAAATTGCCCAACGTTACGGCATACCTCGCATAATAAAACTCGATTGGAAAACTGGTCTTTGTTTCAAAGTTTCTGAAATATGAATTTGTGCACTACCACAGGAGCCTTTACTTCAAAAAAAAAAAAAAAAATTCATTTCGAACGAAATAGAAATTTTGTTCATTTAGTATATAGCAGAACAGTTTTTTGATAATCTATAATTTAGTTAACGCGTAAAACCTGTCCAAAGATCGTGGTACGTCTATCTTGACTTTGACTTTTTTCACAGTTTATTCAGACGGGGTGCAGGAAACGTTCGAATTTGAAAGAATCATTAACATAATCACGTATCTTCGCAAAGTTTGTGAAATTCTCTTGAGTAACGGTCGACAGCTGTAGATAAATGGCCCTTCCTGAGACCTCGGGACTGTTCGTTCATTCGAACGGCCTATATAGTACCCAGCAGCGCCATTGTAGCGACGAATGGGCGTCGTAAAGAGTTTAACAACGCCGCGTCGAGAACAGAAAGTTTCCCTTAAGACCCTTACGGAATCGTTAACTGCGCGTATTTTAGAGCAGTTGTAAAGACGATAGAGGACGGAGGATCCATGGAATTGGAATCAGTCCCCGTTGAAAACCGAGAACGGCCCGAAAAAAATATATTTAAGTTGGTTGTCCGCGAGCAAACGAGGAAATTGTGGCAATTCCGAGATCTCGGTTACGGGATCTTAGCTTAAACGCTTCAAACTGTTGGAGTTGGATATGAAGAGCTGGAGAAAAGTGCAGTAGGGAAATGAATATTTATTCAAATGAATGGATGTGAGGATTGTAGTACGTTAAAGCTGTCCTCTATAGATAACTCTGGCCTAGGCACCCACCAACAGTCGCAGGCACAGACACATTCGTATTACTTAACTCGGCGATAAACTCACCCTCGAGACCTGTAAACCTCTAACTCCCTCCCGATGGTCCAACCTGCATTTTCGCCTGCATTAAACTACCTGATTTGTCGACCGTGGTACAGACTTCTAAGCTGACCTCTATTATCCTTCGAGTCCATCGAGACCTGTTTTGTGCCACGTACGAAATATTATTGATTCATTATTCAAATATTTACCGATTACACGAAGCAACTTTGTTCATCCTTTGGACCCTTGACTCTAGCCTGTTCAATTTTTAATTACTCTCTTTTCTCCTCCCTCTTTCTCCTACTTCTTCTACTTTTACTTCCTTGTCGCTTCATACCATAACCGTAAAATTAAGGAGTATCAGAACGAAAGAAAGTAATTAGTTAATTCTATACGTATAAATGCAGTTCGCGCTAATCCAAATCCCTCTCGGACATGAAAATACCGCGACCTTCTAGATTTGTTTAAGTTTCAACCGATATTTAGAGTACATACGAGACGAAACCCGGCTCGAACGGACTCGCAGATGTATGCGAATTCGTATTCAGTTCATTAGCAGTTCTTCCTGAAACGTCGAACAGTGTCTGTCGCATGAATCGTACGCATTTATTTTGTGGCATTATTTTAATCGGACCAACTTCTGGCTGACCGTTATTTTCCCGCTTTCTCCGACGCCCCTCTCTATTTCCCGCGACAGAACATACGTTGGTGCGTGTAAAAAAGGGTTGCTCACAGTGGACCTTGACGCACTCGCGACAAACGATTGCGATGAGTTTGTCGTAAACCTGAAAGTGCCGTGCATTTTTCAGTACCGACACGAATATATCGTGGATGTGATACCGGGAGGGCGATGGTTCGTTTCACGGACGGCATAACGGTATTCGAAATCATTATTTCATTAATTTACGAAAAAATTCCGATTTGCGTTGCGCGTGATGTGGATGTAACAACTAACGATTACTCCGCCGTAAATAATTGCTGCGGCTTATTGCCGTCGAGATACCGATTCGACATTGATCGTTCGCATCTTTTTTCTTTTTTACAAAAGTTATATGCGTATCCAGATAAATTTTCGGTGAATCACCGTGTATCTGGTATGCATGTTAATCGTTGAACAATCCTTACATTCTATATAACGCCTTTAGCATAATATGTGTAAAAATAAGTATCAAGAGTCAGTTTCTTTCTTCCTGATCAAATTTTCTCGAAAAATAACCGTGTCGGTTCTCCAGAGAACAGTTTACGGCCATCTAGGGGGTTTGCTATAATACATACAGGTATTAGCGTAGCATTTTCTTAATATAGTACGCATACATTTTTTCTAAATCACCCTGAAAGGATATTTATGTATAGTATGTTTTACTTTGAGCTTACCTTTTGAGAAAATTATAACGCGTTTAATGTTTAACTCCACCCCGAGTAAAATTTATAACTTGTACGTATCCTTAATAGTCGAATCTAATGTGAGGCTATAAAATTTGGAATATTACAACGTAGGATATTAGAATGTTTTACTTTGCGTTAGAAAATTGTTTAAAGCGATTATCGTGATAATCTGATTATAAAGTAATTCGAATCTATTCTTATACTTTTTGTTGATGTAACTTTAATCTTCCGCTAGAGAGCAAAAAGATTTAAGAACGGCAAGTAGTTGGGTTTTCGACGATTCTCGTACTTCGGGGCAAAAGTGTCCATATAGGTGCACATATGTCGCGACAAATAGGTCGTAGGAACGTAGTTGGACAGGTTCAAAGGAGTACGAAACATTTGATTTGGGGAAAGGTACTGTTTCTTACGACGAACAAGACACGTACAAGTTAAACGCATGCTGTATACAGGATCCCGAGCGATATGCGTCGGTTCATTACAGGGGTGTGCGCACGACGCTAATGCGACATCAATTATGCGCCAATAACATAACAATACATAACACGTCGCATTGCTTGCATGACAATGTACAGTGATCTGTGTGTCCCCACCACTGCGGCGATCGGTACCCGCATATCCTTCTATTGTGCGTCGTGTATGGCTGATTGCTGCGCGTAATACTCCGTGTAATTTTGTCACTACGATGTTACAATTACATTCGCGCGTTAATAGTTTTCCGCTGTTACACGGTCTCGCGAACAATAGGTTTCGATTTTCGTATCTTATCCACTCGTAATGGCTAGGTCATACGAAATTATCAATTAGCATAGAGGATTTACGATGTTATTCGTAGCGCTAGGCGCGAAGCACCGCGTACACCGATTCTCTGTTGTAGAAATCTACCAGCGGAGAAAAGGAATTTCTAGAGTTCGCAAAGATTAGGAACAGAGATGGTAAGTAGGTAGATTATGGTTCGTGGTTTTTTTATCTTTTCTCAAAAGAGTAGAACGAGACATACATAGTAGTACATATGTACATTACATCACGCCGACAACAGGATAATCGACAGGACAACGTTAGTTATTAATATACACGCGTGAGAACATTATTCGTCGTTACGATTGGTAGTATTTACGACGGTCGGAAGAACTAGACAGGCGCGGAGATCGAGACGAGTGTTGGAAATACGATTTTCGATCGAGCGATCACCAGGCGACAAGTGGCCCCGAGATAGTTCGCCGGTTACTGGGAAATTGTTTTTCCGTGTTTGCTATCGGCCGATCAGCGCTCGGGTGATTAAATTAAAACGGTTAATCCGATAGCGACAATAAAGTGGCGGGTACCGGGAAATAACATGCGCGATTGCACAACTCTGCAAACCATTAATGCTATATCCGTTATCGCTATAACAGGGCTAGGTTTGCAAAAGGAGGAGAGATACCGTCATTATTAGTTATAACCTGTGGAATGACATTCAGCTTTGAGTTCTGCCAGAGAAGCTATCACGCGAAACGTTATATCGCCCGACACGATTTCTCTATTAGCATTTGCGGCTGACCATAAAAGTTATGACAGTTGTGACATGAAAAATGTTCGGAACAATGCCACGGGATAATCTGTTTGTTCTCTATTATTTGTACGTGGTTCGTTATAATTTAACTGTATATCAAAAGCACAGCCGCTCTAAACAAAGATTCGAACTGACGCTCGCGTCACTTGCGTTTCGTTTGTCTCTAGTATAGTCTATATAAAGGTAGGAGAATTCACGCGTTTCGTTTATTTTCACCGAATATCGTGCATCCATGGCTGTTCGATCGACAGTCTCCTCGTTATTGGAATGTACGGTGAACCATTCATTATGTACGAGCTGTCAAATGGCCCTGACCACGGAACTGCTAAAAGGACCTCTCCGCTCCCCCCCCCCCATTCCCCCCTCCCCCTACCCCACCCTTCCCACCGTACGAGGTGCAGGGAGCACTCGTTCTCGTTGAGTTTGTGTTACGCTCGCGTTTGCGGCGGTTCGGAGCTGCGGTCGCGATTCGATGCCCATTCAGTCGCCCAGTTTTGGTTTGCTTTGGAAATGACCCAAGCACTCCGAACGAAATCCCCTGAACCGGAAAGGCAAACCGTCTCCCGCCACATCACCAGCTCAGCAATTCGTAGCTGTATCCATTCCGCTCTCTACCTTTTTTTCTTCTCGATTGATTGCGAAACGAGAATGGGATGCCGGTGTTTCCTGCGATGCTTACTCTTCTAGAAAGCCAAGAGAAAATGATTGATATCTGTTATCGTTTGTCGACGTGTCCACTTACATTTCATTTCACGCATGTCATTCATCTTCGAACAACTCGCATGATACTTCGGATAAGTAGTCCGAGACTGTCGTGCGCAGACACGTTTAACATAGAAATTAAACGGCATGTATGCGTGTATTAATTTCACGATAAGATCGCTGCAGATCCGAACAATTTTACCTCTACGAAATTTTCGACGAGATAAGAAATAATTCGTTATCGGTCTCCAAATTGTAGAGGTAATGAAATGAAAATAATTTACGCGAAAGTTCGCTTACGCGGGAAACATCGTTAACCTTAACGAAGGCGTTTGGCGTTGCATTATCAAACCGTTCCTTTGATCCGATAGCACACAGAGCCGCGTTTCGGAAAAGAGGGCTAACGAGTGCGCATCCTCCGTACTCGACTGTAAATCACGTGGCTGTTTTAGGAAACCTGGTGAAAAGTACATACACGCTACAGACTACAGACGATAGGTATTGGCCGTGTTGGGGGTGACGTAGTTGCAGGTAGTTGGAGGAGAATAGAAAGAGGGTGGGAAGTTGGTGCACCGAGGGTTTGGCATAGCGTTTAGCACGTACACGCTCAAATACACCCACACACGCGCATACACACGCAAACAACCGAGTGAACAGTACCTTTATGGAAAGTGAAGGATCGGAGTATGCGGTGGGGAAGAAGCGGGTAGACGGAGGGCAGGCCAAAAGAGAGGAAGCAAGAGAATGAGCAAGAGAGAAAGAGAGAGAGAGAGAGTGAGAGAGTGAGAGAGAGAGAGAGAGAGAGAGAGTGCCCTAGGTTGTACAGAGCGAGGGTTGTTATTGCAGATTGCGTGGGGTGAGAGCCGGGTGCACTCAGCAATGGTACTGAACGAGAACTCCGCTGCCCGAGCAGGGCTGCAGTGCAACTGGGTGATGCAGGCCTCTCAATAACGAAAATCTATACGGTTTCATTTGTCGGCCAGGCACGACTTTATTTGTGAATCGTCGAGGAGTTGGGCTGCGAGGCGCGGTGGTTTCGACGAATCGCTATGCGATGCGGCGTAAAATCCAATAATTTTTCAAGCAAGAAGAATACAGGAAAGACAGGCTCGATTGCTCGTGTGCCGTTGTCTTGGGAAAATTTATTCGTACGCTACTATTTATCCGTGTCGATATTTCGTAGAGAGGTTCAAACATCGCGTCGTTACGACGTTGTTCATAGTTTTTCCGCGACGCTGTATCACAATTTCTTTTTTCGAAAGTCTGTACAAGGCTGAGAAAAAATGTTTACTGTAATCGTCTACCCGGCGATTAACCGATTTTCTAATGCGCCGCCTAATGATTACCTGCGTTTCTATCTTGAATTTTAAACGATAGCCTTTCGAATCTCTAAAGTAGTTACATCGAATCTTTCGATTCTTTTATCCACGACTAAGCTTTCATGTTCACCACGTAGCACGATGTAAACATCGATCTTGTATATATGCGTCAGAACTAAATAAGCAATTGGACTGCAATCGAATCGTTGGCACAGCCGTTAATGAACACCAACTGACGTCGCTGGTACTTTATTTAATAGGTGAAATAGCGGTTGCAATAGGTACTCGAATTGTGTTTTGTAACAAACAACAGCGGCTGGGTCAGACTTGTAGCAACGGGCTCGTGTAGAAATGTAGGATCGGATTATTGGATGCTACGTATGTATGGTCGCGATCGTCGTTGCGAAATAAAACAGGCTGGTCTGTTAAATTAATCAAGTAACTAATAGTAGCTTGCATGCAGTTATTTAACGAACGCCACCGTTAGTAATTGGAGATCTCACGCTTTTTTCTAATACTATGTTCGAATATAGCGATACCGGTTGTTAATGCCAGCCAAATGTACCCGCTTCCTAATTCCATGATAGATCGTGTAAAACTGCCAAATGAGAGAGAGAGAGAGAGAGAGAGAGAGAGAAAGGGAAATATTAAGAAAACACAAAGGCGTTACTATGTGCGTTATTAGGATATAGATAGTTTCAAGGTGAATGCGCCAACTTCTAGCGGGAGCAGAATCAAAGGTGAAACGTAGTACGATATTAAATAAAACAAAGACGATAAAACGGGGATTGAATTTTCTACATAATGGGCGTGTCAGAGATACGGACGGCGAATACGCGATAAATCAGAGTTGACATTTAGCTAGTGTAAATGACGGAATTTTTGAACGCGGGAAACAAGTTCATAGCGTAATCGGTGTGTGGACATGGTGCATTCATGTGCACGGCATTATACAATAACAGAGTTTCATGGAAGTAGTAATCGCGTATACACCCACACGTTAGCCACCTTTACCGTACTCCGTTCGGTTCTATTCGGTGTTTACGGCTGGGAGCATTAACAGAGAAAGAGAGAAGGTATACGACGATAGGGA
Source organism: Bombus pyrosoma (assembly GCF_014825855.1). Taxonomy (NCBI): domain Eukaryota; kingdom Metazoa; phylum Arthropoda; class Insecta; order Hymenoptera; family Apidae; genus Bombus; species Bombus pyrosoma. Next base: position 346,405 of record NC_057784.1, read on the forward strand.
GATAGGAAGAGAGAGAGGAAGAGAGAATCGTATTATTGCAACTCGCCCAACCGAGCCCCAGCGTTATGCAGCTGCTGCTGCTGCTATAGCAGGGTGTAACAGACCCCAGGCTTGGTTCTAGCTCGAACCAATAAGGTCATTTTTCTCCTGTATAATCCAGCCAACCGGCAAACCGGGTATCCCGTTTGCGCCGAGTTAACGCAGAGTTAATAGCTACCCCATAATGTATCGAACCCCGGAATATTAAGGGATTATGGCGTGGTCACTGCCGTTAAGTCAGCGAGGCAAGAGATACACTTCGTCCTACTTTCCAGATTTATGTTACCGATCTATAAGTTGGTTGAAAACGCGTCCAGTTTAATAACGTGATACGGACGCGAGATTGGGAAACGACGATACGACGAATTTTGTCGAGTGCCGCCGAATTCGACGACGAAGGCACCTCTAATCGTAAGTGGCCGGGCGTAAAATCCTATTGCTAAATAATAGAGGACGACGTGATCGTGCAATTTAGGTAAGACGATTCGGATCGTTTTAAACTATACCGGTAGCGGGGTATTAGACTTGACGTCATGCAGCGGCGTTACCGGTGGAACTTTGGCGGGAGAGAGACGGGTGAAATAAGACCGTTTAAGCTAGAGGAAGATAGCGGTCTGCCGAGTCTTGCGGTCTGGTAATGTTGTTTTAAGCGTAGCACTTACCACGGCGACAAATAATCATTAGGCAGAGTTCAGCGGCTTGCTGGCACCACAACCGAGGTGGCTGGTCGCGGCCAGTAATACCTTTTCTACCCCTTGCCTCGCTAGCCGAGGGTCTACCACTCACACAGGTATCCTACTCTCTCGTCCCTAAGCCAGATTATCCCCTGAGGGATTGCCAGAATATATTTTCATACATATATGTATGTATTTCGAGGTTTCCCTCGGTCCTCAGATATATCGGTCAGGTAGACTTTCGAGTTGCATCGAATAGACTGCAACGGATACTGGGAAACGAATCGTTAATACCGAATCGAATTAACCGTATTATCGGTCTCGCGAGAATGCTCTCGAATCCGATCGACGAGGTTGTTCGGTTTAAATCTGTTACAGCGTATATGCAAACAGATGTAGAAATATTTTTCCTATAGTACGTATATAACAGTAGGTGGACGAATCGTTTGGACAAACGATAGAAACAAACGATTGCTAGCATATCTGGTGGATCGCGAACGTATCGGGTTGCGGCAGAATCGTACGAATGTTTCGTGCTAATACGCTCTACGTATGTATCATACGTGTATGTATGCAGTTAGCTTAAGAACGATAGCAACTCGTGCGGGACTCGTGTTATCGAGAATCGACGTACGAGAGCTAGTTTTATAAACTGGAATGAAACGGCGCGAAGTCGAATGTAAACTGTGGATGGTAGTGGAGTCGCGGGGTCAAGGGTCGGAGGTTTATCTTGCCGCAGTTGCCAAGTGATATGCCTGCCATTGAAGTTGGGCTGGAATGCGGATAGATAGAGGGAGCAAAGGGTGACTCGCAGGGTGTTACAAGTCAGGATTCAGAGCAGATTACGTCACTCCGCAAACAGCCCCCGAAGTACCGAGTACTGTTCTGTAGATACCGAAGGCGTCATCCGTATCACCTAGTACGGTAGCAACGTGTAAAGTCAACACGGAACGAAAAACGCTTCTTACCCGAGATCATCGTACACATTCGCCTGCTTTACTTGGTATAGTATAGCATTAAAATATCCGGCGAAAGAAACGGATTTCCCGATTGAATATTTTGCGGCTGCCGTCATATCGAAATACGACGGTAAACATGCGGCAACGATCCTGCTCCGTTTCCGTACACAATAGTTCCATTAATTAATATCGAAGTAGCTGCAATCATCCCGATACGCTTGAACGAAGGAACCGCGCAATACGAAACTGGATAATACAGAATCGATCTGAAGATGAAAAACTCTTTGTAATTAACGTTCGAAGCATTTCTTTTGTACCTGGAAACAAAAGCTACCGTAAAGTTAGGAACATTTATTTCCCTTCGGTAATTGAATCGGTTCGAATTAATATTCGATTTTGCCACGGGGCTTGATTTACAATTTGAATATTCTACCGAATATTGTAGCGAATATCGTACGGCCAGTAAATTTTTAAGGTGCGGTTAGCACGCGTGTTCGTAATAATGAAAATAATGAAAATAATGAAGGCGCACCTGCAACGTACCTAAAATCGAAACAACCGCGTACTATGGTCAAACGTTCAACAACTCGGTAATATATACAGCAAGCAGTACTGCATTGGATACCGTAGGCGGAACATTTACATTGCATTTAATTGAATTTGTGCGTCAGAGCGTTATTTACGCCAACATTTAATTGCAATGTATTCCGCGATATTAATTTTAAAGCGGAGACACGAATTTTCCCGTTTTCCCGGTGGCCATGGCGTGGCAGCGCGCAACCGTGTCCCCCGCAAGGAAACTCGTCAGGCGCTGTCCCGTGTCTATTGTCGATTTACCTGCACTTTTAACGCCTCATGAATTATGCAGAAATCGAGTATGCCGTAAATTGCACATCGGTTAGCAGATGCAATTGCCGCTGCTAAATTTTACAAAGAATTTAAACCGATAATCGGACGCGGCTAGCAACTTCATTTGCATCAATTACTGACCCCGAAGTTTCTTCGTTGGCGAATTAGCCGCCGGGGAGCGCGTCGAATGCCAGATAAAAGGAAGAAGAAGCGGCGGGACCTATTAAAATAAGGGAGAAAAACAAGTTTCGAGATAGTTGCGTTACGAGCAACGGGGGACGTATAACGATCCGTGCTTGGCGGTCGGCTGAGTTACGTCGTCCGTCGGGAAGTTATGCTCCTGCTTATCTTTCGAATTCCACACTCGCCCTATTGGACGTATTCCATGGTGGAGCTTTTAACTCCGCAGATTCGGAAAAAGGATTAAACAGGGCCGACGGGGTGCGATATCCGCCGGTAGAATCACAGATTGACGAGATCCACGCAATTCGTTCTTGCAACCTTCGAATTCTAAGCGATCTATCGCCCGCGTTCCATGCCTCTTTGTTCTACGTTCTGTTCGTTACCCTACGTGTTGTTCTACGTTACCTTAATTTGAATGCTATACCTTTGTCAAACAAAGGAAAAAGCAACTCGCTTGTATCGCAAATCCGACAAATAACCATAGCGATTGATCCCCTCGTTTATTTCGCTTCTCATCGATTTACCAACACTCTGAAGTTTACGAAAACTGCAAATAAATTATTAGCTTCGTTGATCGTTCTAACAACCTGTCGGATGAAAGACGTTATTTCAGTCGTTGGACGCATTACCACCGCTGTTAACGATCACGAATTAGCGAAACTCGATGCAAGCGAATCGCTGCTACGGCAAAGGAGAAATCAATTTCTGTCTGAATTTGAGAATCGGCGATTGGGATTTTTTGACTCGAGTCTAGACTTGGTACGAGCCTAAACAGTCTGATCGAGTTCATCGATAGGATCGGGGGAGGGAGGGGGGTAGTGATTACCGAAAGCGGTAGCGAAACGGGTTTACGTGGCTATCCGGTGAAAATGTAGCTGGTATACAGTGGAAACGTACGATCGGTGACGCGAAAGGAGGGGGTGTATGAACGCAATAACATGTTGCCGGATCCGGCGCATGACGGAGAAGAGGAAAAAACGAAATGAGCGAGCGAATTCCACGCTGCAGCCTCGTCGTCGGTGACCGTAGCCATGCGGATATTGTTGGACATTCCTCGGCTCGTGCGAATGCGGTCATCTGAATGCCGGACGCGTAAACCACGCCGAATGGCCTCGCGAGTCTGGGTCGTGAGGGTGGGAGAGAAGGGGATGCATGATAGAGGGTCGGGAACAGAGCAGGCTGTAAAGGGACGCTGGCTGTACCAGCGGGATACACAGGCGACGGGGAAGAGGGTCATGTCGACGGAGAGGAACGAATAGGGAGGCGAGTCAGTAGTCGGTGGTGCCATGCCGTGGAAAATCTACCCACGGTTGCCGCAGCTATGCCGCTAAATCGTATTCACGCTATTTTAATTAATCGACGCCGTCGCGTCGGCCCGTTAGCCCGCGCGAGCCCAACTTTTTCATTCGATCTAGCCATCCAACCTGGAACTATCTAACCCGTTAACTGGTTAACCGGGTGAAACAGGTCGGCTCGACGTTCAAGATGAATTGAAACCCACCAGCGTGCGTATGTAGTTCGCGGATCATCCGTACAATTGAGAAAGTCGAGTTAAACCGCAGCGCGTTAGCATCGCGGAGATCGCAATTGGTCAGGAAGCGATTCATGCGACGCTTTTATTGATAATTATCGCGATGCTCTTTCGCCGAAGTCGATGAAACAACGCCGCACAGGTATATATATATATATACATGGCGATCGAAGTAGAGAGAACGTTGTCTAATTAGCCGCGTTGTACGATTAACGGAACCAAGGTATCGAATGGTTCAATCAGGTTCCAACGGTCGAGGTTGGGGTAATTGAACGAAAGCTTTATACGTCATTGTACGTGTATATAGCGGTGTATCTCGGTCGACAGTCGAAGGGTTTAATCAAACACAAGTATAGTGGAACGAGGGTACGGTACACTAGATGGGTATGCACGGTGCGGGTTGTTGTGTGACGCTATTGAAACCGCCGCTATCGTCGGGACTGTTTCGTTAGCAGGGCAATTGAAAAATACGAGCAGAGAAAGGAGCGTAAAACCGGCGTGCGCGGTCAGTTTGCAAAGGCGTAAAGAGGATTCGGTTTATGCGTGTATATGTATTTCTCTGAACTGTCCCTATCACGTCGTATGTATACGTGCGCCACGTGTATCATCCACCGCTCAAAAAATTAACAAGCATTTGCTCGTTTTTGATAGAACATAATCTCATTACGTATGTGCTTTATCGTGTTGCATACGCGAGCGTTTTGCGATTGTCTATACAGGGAACGTTTAAGAGCGAACGACGTGCCGTTTGAACATTTTGTTTTTAAAACAGATACAACAGATACTTGGTTTTTTCGATAAAGTCAATGTTAGCCTCTACGATATAGAAAGTAGATCAAATTTCCGTGAACTCTCGCGACGATCCTCTGTATCGCTTTCGACAAACTACCCGAGTCACAGATAGGAAAGTCAGTCACGAATGTATCTGCAACCTTATCGTGCCCATATTATACACGTGTGTGATATCAAGCGGTCGTATGACACCGCTTCTGATTACTGTCATAAAAATTTATAGGCCCCCGCCTATCGGGCATTGCCGACGGCGCACGATACTCGCGTAATAAAGTGAAAACGACCGTCCGAGATTCGCGAAGGAAATAAATGGACGGTCGAGGACTTTGGAGATTCGGTCCTCCGTACTTGTACGTCACCCGTTGCACCCGTCACCCTCGGTGGTTACGTATATCGCAAAAGTCTTCTGGAAACGATCCCGTAAGTCGTAAACAACCCTGGAGCCCGTCTAGCCTCAGATATATGACGTAATATTTTTGTGCGTGACAGATCCTGCAGGCGTTTCCACGGCTATCGATCGACTATATACGCATCGCATCTCACGCAATAGTTTCCTATGTTCCTTTCCTTCTGATTCCGTAACTCGGGCAGAGATAAGGAATAAGGCACTCACGCTCTCGCCGCGGGACCAGACGCCAGGAAAAATGGCTCTGTTTATTCGAGACGAGTCGTGTCTTAAAAAACGATATTAGTCCGTGTTCTGGATAAAATTTTAGTCGCATTCCCGTACATATCGTGTGAATCAAACAGCAAGGTGTATGTATACCGCCTCTTACACAAATTCCGTCTTTTGCCAACCTCCTTCTAATCTCGCGTATTATTCTCAATCCGCGCGCAATATCGTTGTTATTCGATTACAAATTATCGAGTTAACGTATACTATTTATAAAATCGGCGATTAAAAGGATCGCGCGTGCTCGTGTTAGTTTGAAAGTTCACATTGCTGTTAAATTCGCCAATGCAAAGTTCGTTGGAAAATTTTTCGTACGTTTGGACGGGCGGGGGGGGGGGTAGGGGGGAGGGGGAGGTTAGAAGATACCTCGTGGTCGTTACCAGGACGTTGATAATGGACGGAAACGGTGGGAAGGGGAACTGCGGAGCAACCGGTAGAATGGGCCGGCCATAGGAGAGTAAACAGAGGAGACGGCTGCCGTCGCGCGTCGCGTCGCGACGTTATATGCCGGTAACAAGATATTGACACTGGCCGATAATGGCTCCTGGGTTGGTTGACGGGCACGGCTTGGTCGAAAAGAGAAGCAGCAACTTGAGAAAATGGAGCTGAAATTGGCGAGAGAGGTCTCGGAAACGGTGGACGAGCCGCGAGATATAATACTTTTCTCTTCAAAGATATTTTTCCGCTCCAAAAATCGTTCCCCTCGTCGACCGACGGAGTCTAGGTGTTGCGTCGTCGACTAACTGGCGACACGTTTCTACGACGACCCGAGAAGAAACTTTCCAGTTCGTTCACTTTTTTTCCCTTCCTTTTATCGACCGTCTTGTTAATCGTCCAAGCTTCATCCACCAACTTATTTCGCTGAAGCGAAGCTGAAATTCCTTGTTTTAAAGTCAGTCCGGAGAACACGTCTAAAGTGTCTGTAGCTGCTGACACGAAATAATAACGAGAAATTTTCAACGACTGAAGATGTCTACCAGCTTGCAGAAATTCCATCGCTGCATATATCATGGGATAAAGTCGAGCGACGTAACTTTGCTTACTCTCTAATCTCGTCATCGTTACGTTCTAAAGATTGCGAGTTTTAAAACAAAGTGGTTCATACTTTACCGGTATTCACTACGTTTCAAGGGATGCCAAGTAAATTCTCGGAGAATATCGAATAATTCAGGGACGCATCTGCCGATCGAGCTGATATTCGTCTTTGTCTCTGCAATGGCTGACGCGTGATTTATACGCAAGGATATTGGCTCCAAGATGGCGTTACGTTCATACATCTAGGTGATGAATCGGTGCGTCGACTAATACAATCGATGCGAAATTACAAGTTTCGGCAAATCAATCTCTTGTTACATCCTACTTATCTTACTGGATGATATTTCTGATCAAATTTCACATCTCTATAACAACTCTCCTCGCTCGATTCGCGAATTTTACTCACGGGAGGAGATGACATTTGCAAAGTTGACGAAATTCAAGGTACAGCGAAACGATAAGTTTCGACGTTAAGCAACGACGTTCACGAGATTTCGATCGTCTTTAAAATAATCGCGAACCAGATTACAAATGTTCCTTTAGCGAGTCTGTTGTCGGACAAACGGATCGGTCGTTGTTCGCCACTCGAACGAGGAAATATTGATGTGCGATGAGTTCAAGAGGTCCGTAGGAGGCATCGTGGAGCAGAGTGCTCACCCGTAGGACAAGCGTTCATTCTTTTCTCAAGTGGAGATAAATGTGGCTGGGGTCACTTCCTTTCTGAAGTCGATTTTATCAAACACAATCGCGCATAAAACATCACTCTGACGACGCGATATTTTTTTGCCATGGTACGCACATTCTTGATAATTTCTTATCGATAATTCGTCGAATTCCATTCGTATCTCAGACTAAGCATAATTTGTTATTCCATCGTTATTAGAAAAAATAATATACACCGTCTAAAAGCTATGAGTTTAACAAGGAAATATTCTATTGCCGAACAAACTAGTTACAACGTTTATTTTAATTAATTCTAACTATCTTTAGATAACTGATAATAGATAATCTTTAGTTCGCGTGTCTCAAGGTATAAATTGATTTGTCGATTTTAGATCGTAAGATTTTATTTATCGAACAAATTTAGAATACATTGTATAAAATAATTGAAATGTACATATCGTGTGACCGCAAAGATAAGAAACAGGAAGAGAAATCGGAAGAGAAGTTTCAGGTAGCGGGAAAAATATCCGTGGCGGCGATGCTCGTGTTACGCGTCGCTCTTAGTCCTGGCGAAATGTAAAAGGGGAAAATCTGCGTTTTTCCCGCAAGCAACACGTTCGCGGTTAGGGTACCGCCCTAACACCGCGGCACGTGAAGCGAGTCCTCGTATTTTATGCAGTTTACCGCGAAAGCGACTGCCGCGCGGCTATAAACCGTAATGTATTAGCAGGGAAATGCAAATTGAGCACAAAACCACGGCTCGAAACAATGCTTTTAGTCGCGGATGGGCGGGGTGTGGGTTGTCGGTCGGAGCACAGGCCCACACGATGCCGGCTACTTCGTAAATTAACATTAACCCGTTATAAATAAACGGTAACTCAAATTAATGCTAATGCCTGCGTCGCATTAAAACCGATATCACTCTACCTTGGATAATGTCCTGTGCTCAGAACTGCCTTCCGTCGCAACATAATCGTTTGCACTTAATGTCGTTGATCGGAATAGACGGCCCGTGATCTTCGCAATTTTCGAGTCAATCCAATCAAACGTATTCCGCTATCAGAGATCACAGCGTCCGTGAAATTCAAAATTATATGCATAAAACGGCAAAATTCGAACCGTCCGATCCTTTTAGACAATATCCGAATCGATATATCCGTTAGATATTATATTTTACGTAATATAGTAGCAACGTTTGTCCAACTTGATATCCATACGTAATGCGTACTATTAAAAACGCGAAACGCGATATCGAATTTCAATATTAAGACGAGTTATAATTAGACACAATTGTCGTTGAAAACGCATTCGTATCTGACATGTTGTCTCCATTCGTTATATGTACGTTGAACGACGAGCATACGAGCGAGCAAAAGACGGAAGAAGAAAGCTGCCGAGAGACAACACGCGTGAAAAGCAGGTGACAGAGATGGGAAGGGGTACAAAAGTACAAAAGGGAGATAGGCCAGAGAGATCGAGAAGGAGAACGAGACGGAGAACGAAGGTTAGAGCGAATGAGAGATATCGAAGGCGCGAGATACGTTATCTGAATTCAAAGTAGACACTGTAACAATGTTTTGCGTTCACCAGCATCGACTGGATGCGAAGTATCGAATTCGCGACATACGTGCATGCACGTTGCTGCCGGTAGATCGGCAGCCGTATCCGTTTGTCGATATTAAGGATGGCGCTTAAAAGAGAGCAACATGTGGCTGGTTGCCTTGGCGTAGAGCGTACAGTGTAGAGCATCGTCGACTCCATCGTTTTCTCCGAGTCTTTCGTATCTATATGTATAGGTATATGTATAGGTGTGCTCGTTCATTCTATTTTCCTCCGAAGGTTCGTTTTTCCTCGCGGTTCCTTTTCCATCTTTTATATGCACGTGTCTTCCATAAAGCTTCTACCGCGCTCTATTGTAGATCGTAAATCAGTAAATCAGATAATTCGCGTATCGATTTCGAAATATCTCCAAGATACGACGATAGTCTCGTTCACTACGTACATCTATGCACATTTCTATCTATACCTTCAAGTACCAAGTATGACGTATCCCACTTGTTCGGGATTTTGAGTGATCTTCAGTTTCGACACGGACAACACATCTGCTCTTTTTCAGAAGTTGCAAATTCTCACCTTACGAATTGTAAAATTTACAATGCGGACCCGTCGGGAGGCCAAGTGGCCCCCGTAAGTGCTGAACAGGACCGCTCTAAAGTGACCCTCGTGTCTTAAACGTCAACACCCGATGAGAACGCGAAACTAGAACAGGACGTTACGTTACGCACCCTCGACCACGTGCGATACGCCCACGACGGTTCGACACTTACAGGATCGAATAGAAATGGATTCTCACCTTACAAGAAACGTAGACAAAAACACACTCCGCTGAACGGTCGGTTAGAATGTAAGCAGGATATAGTCATTGAGCACGAGACTCGTCACACAGACGCATCGCGCACTCGCCTAAGTTTAACTCCTTACGCACAGTTCGTACTCTTCCGTTTATATTAAACAGTGCAAATAAACCAACTAAACGCAAGATTACTCTTCTTCGATGTTCGCGACATTAACCGATCAGTTGCAACCTGACTGATCGCCATCTAGTTGATAATTCGCAATACCAATATATCTAAAAATAGTAATATTCGATCACACACAGCACGCTTGATGTTGCTAATTTTCTTTTCTATACCATGATTTCCATGCTCATCTCCCGTAATGTTTCCTACGTTCTTCTTCCTCTATAGCCTTTCCGTTTTGGTTTACGAGAATCGGCTAGATTTCGCATCTTTTGGCTTTAATCCAGTTTTCGTCAGTCACGAATGTAGCATCTAACTAGCGTCGTACACGGACGAGTTTGTCAGTAAAACATGCGCTATTAAATCCTAACTGCGTTCACGAGGGCTTACAGAGCGGCAATGCGAAGTGAATGTACACATTGAATAAATTAGGGAGCTGGATAAACACGCGAGAATCAGGAGCAACGTCCCGTCTGGAGAACGGTTCGTCCCAGTGTCATCCTTTCTGTACTACTACCGTTCCTTCCATAGTCGCCTGCAACAACGAGCTTTTCGTTGGTGTTGTCGGATGAGAAAAGAGGCTAACGCGTTCCACGACTAGTTTCACTTGGTACAGTTGCACCATCGTGGATGTAGAGAATTTCCATCGTATCGCGAATGAGTATCGGTTGACACAAAAGCTTGGCGCGTTAACGTCGATCACGGCTGTCGCAAAAAATATTCCGGGCACGTCTGTTTCGTGGAAGAAACTGTCGAAAGTATTTTACCGTGCTTTACATGGCCTGACAAAGTCACGTAAATGAGGAACTAAACCGTGGCAAACCGGTTAACGAAGAAAACTCGTTGCGACGAATTAGCCAATTTCCTACACTGACAATCTGTGAGCGCTTTCGTACGTCCTGATGAGACTGTACCTCACGGTCCACAGTATTTAGACCGTAGCCTAACCGGGTGTGCACAGGTCCTGGCATGAGGTTAGGGTGGTAAAGCAATGTAATTAATAGGGAACACAATGGCTGTCTTGCGGAGGTCGGGACGAATGGGGGCGGTTCCAAGCGGGATGTAGCGGAGACAGGGGCGCAGAAGCCAAGTAGCGCAAAGGGGGGTTGCAATACGCTCTGACGGATGCCGGCTGAGAGAGGTCTCCGAGATACTGACTTTTAGGTCACAATAGGGCCCTCTTCTGTATTGTAGACACAGGGGTGCAGCCCTTCGTACGAGAATGTCAGAATGACGCCAGGTATCGTCTCTCCACCGGCGAGACTTATTTCACAACGAAAGCATCGTCCACATTTTTTCCTTTCTCTCCTCGCCTTTTTATTTGCGGCGCGCTCTTTATTTTCCACTCGTAACGCCAACTTTCATTCCGGACTCTCCCTTCTTTCTTGCTTTCTTAATTTACGCTGCTAACGAAATGTCTTAAAGTACTTCCACAATATTGATCTTTCAGTCTTTTGTCCTTCGTCTTGGCAATTTTGTGTGCACTTTTATTTAAACACACGCGAATTAATAATCTGTGAGAAGAAACGTTCCCAAGCTTTTCTAAATTACCACGTCTTACAATTTCCATTACGGTAATAACTTCGATATACCGGCAAACGATTGTTATGCAGAATATTTACCATTACGCGAAGAAATATTCTCAGAAGCCACCGATTTTTCTCATTTTCATGCAAACTCTATGCTTATATCATAAAATATCATATTTTGTCCTGGATCGCCTAAGTACTAACCTCGAGCGGAATTAACGAGGAGGAACCGATACAACCATCCGTGACGAAATAGCAGGATGCTCGACTAACGACGCCTAATGATAATTCTAAACGCAGGCCAACCTGTCTGTGCGGTCGTTTAAAGTCTCGGGGCAACGTGCACCGTAGGAAGACGAATGTGCACGATGCGCACGAACGTATAGTTGTTGCATCTCTTCGCATCCCCGAGGGTCGGTGCCAGACGGAAGCATAGGGTAGCTAAGCATGCACGGCTGAGCACGGATAAATGATTCAGAGTTTTGGAAATACGGAAAGTGGAGTAAGTTGCATAGATATGTAGCCAAGTATATGGGTAGATAGACAGAAGGGAAGGTTGGTTAAGCGCCACGTACTAGAGCAGGGTGAATCGAATATGAAGGTGACTGCTTAGCGAGGGTAGGCACGTGGTTTTCAAGAGTATTCCTTCGCGATACGACTCTCGAATATTTCAGTGCGCCTTTCGATTAGTGCTGGTCGTATACCGTGATTTTTTTTTTTTATTCAGTTTTTATCATATTTTATCGGCTAGAGCTACTTACGTCGTCGTTGCCCCCGCCCTCGTACAGTGCAGCAGACATTGTCTGACTCACCATCGATTCAATCTTTATCCCCGATGTATTCCATCGAAGACCAAACGCGGACAAAATGTTCGCTGTTTATACGGAGAAAGTTTGGCTTATTTGGTTATCTTCTATAACGAAATTTCACGACGGATCGATGGGTTTAATTAACTGTCTGAAAATATCGGCTTTTCGTAAATCAGGTTGCTCGATTAACGTTCAGATGGATACAATAAACAGCGATACCTTACGAAAATTTCGTCATTGTCCGTAGGATGAAGCTTTACGATCGCTCGCGGCAGCCATGCTTTTTTATCGATAACCACGACAGGAAATTACATTTCACTCGCTCGCTATGGAGTTTCTCTATATTTGATCTATAAAAATTGTCTCGTTGTAATTAAAAGAAAATATTTATTTCTCAAAGTTCAGTAATAAACAAATAGATGCTTAACTTTACGTAATTTTCGGTATCGAATATTTTCACGATTATTCCTTCCCATCGACTCCTCATTTACGTATTCTTAAAAGAGAAAAAATTTCGATACCTTTCGTTGAGCGTTTTTTTTTTTTTATAGGTCCTGAATGTTAACAAAATGTTAAAAATATACTCTTCCGATACTGGAAGAGTTGATGGTACTCAACGAGGAGAAAAAGAAATATCTAAACAACATAAACTAGCAATCTTTTCGATGGGAAGGTATCTTTTATTATTTATTAGCGTTCGATATCATGAGCAAGTCTCTTTGCTACATATTGAATATATATACACACTTACACTACATATACGTATATATATATACAGTTCACACAGACGGACATGTAATATAAATGTTTGCGTTTGTAGATATTTGGTATGTCTTCCTTCCATTTTTATATTCCTTCTGTGTTACCTATGTATTGTACGACACGCGTTCTCTGCAAGTTTTTGTAAGTCCAGCGCATTGTTTATCGCCACTGAATACACCAAAAACTTTAAGCGCCGCACAAGAAAAATCTGGTTAAACCTCTTAGGAAAGAAAATACGATTACTAGGATATTTTCACGCATACAAACGAGGGACTGCATACGTGTTGTTCGTTACTTGAGAAATTATGCAATTACACATGTATATACGAACACTTCTACGTCGTCGAAGTCTGACAATAGTTTATTATTTACGATACGATAACCAGAAATTATAGATATATTTTCATTTGCAATTATCGATATGCATAGATGTACGGTAGTTTTACACGTATGCACTATCGTTAATAGGCAATTGTAATTTAATCCACGATTGAACTATAGACTGTATCGATTAAATTGCACATGCACCAGTATGTACGTGTAAGTGTACAACTACGTGATATATACGTAAATATTCAAAGAGACAAGGACAGAGATCAACTTGAAGTACTTGTACCGCATGCTTCTTAATAGCGATGCTAAATAATGGATTGTTTTGCGCTTGTTCTACAATTTTTCGTCATAATAATACAATTTCTTCATGCTGAATTTGTAACCTTAAATTTTCGAGGAAGTTGAGCTCGCTTTGGCCTGAACAAGTGCGACATATAGTTTGCTTTTTCCTCGACGAAGTCAAGTTAATTGATTGTTAGTCGTTCATGCGCGATCGGTACGTCATCAAGAAAACATAAATATTTGTTGTTTGGGTGAGGCGAACAGGAACGCTGTTAACGTAACCGCTACATTGTGGGCATACGGTTATCAAAGCTTGTGAATACCGCACGAATTCGCAGTGGTTAGTTCAAACGATTTTCAAATACTCAAGTGTGTACGTTGGTGAGATGACCGATGATAAATTAGTGCGACTCGCAACAGAGACGTCTATATACATGCATACATATAATACATATATGATATATCGAGGAATTGGCGAGCACTAATATCGATTCACCTTTTGCGTACAGCGAACGAAACTACTAACCGCAGCGGAAATAAAATTAAAAAGTTTGCCGATTTATCCATTTCAAAATACAATATCGAAGCTTCTTCGGTTTTAGAATCGAGGAATTGAAATGGTGAAAATATATGTAAGCGAGCAAGCGTAAATTATTATTTTCTTGTTAGCTTTTAGTTACATAGAGGAAATAGAGGAAATAATTTGTAAGGTACGCTTCGAAATAGATCGGGATTAATAGAATTAGAGCGTCGAACGTGCATTCGTTTGTTCAAGTTACAATTCTAGGGAGTGCTTTTACGGTATTGTTTTGCGCAGCCCTTTCGTTAAGACGAGTAGCACCTTCGTCACAGAAGCGAGGACACGGGCTTCTGTATTTTTTCAGTTTTTTCTTCGGTCGTTGATTTACCGACGGTAATTCCGCTAAGAGGACAGAGTTAACCGATTTATGACTCGGCGAATGTTCTAATTCACTTTTCTCGGCGTGCTTTCTATTCCGGCGTTCGAGGTGCGATTTCTCGCAATGCGTGTTTCGTCGATATATATCTTCGTTCCCACGGACGTTGAGTCGTTGAAAATGCTCATTGCTCTATGGCACACGATGATTTCCGGTTTCCTTTAAGAAATAGTGTGCGTACACATGCCGAAACTACGTCGTAAGGAGCTCGTCGAGTAATTGATTGGCACTAATTTCAGGCTCTCGTGCGCATCGCCACGCCGTCGCGCCGCCTTTCGCGTAATGCAGCCCAACAATCCCGTCGACACATCAACGAACCAATTTGCTGCAGTGTTGAGAGAAAGCAAATCACGCTAAGTAGCAAAAAGTCTTATTGCGAGCTTAAATCTAGGACGAGTCTATCTTACACTGCTTGGACAATTACATGTATAACTACTAATTTCTTGTTATAATATCCGTCAGCGAAATGGTACGCTGGTTCGTGACACTGGTTTGAACGAAAAACGCCACATTTGAGGAATTATATTCATCAACGAAAAAAGAAAGATGGAATTTTTATATGTTTCACTTTCGGAAACGATATCAAACGCGAATGTTTCTCACGAAATGGTACGTCCGATGATGAAAAACTTGAGACATCGATTACAGATACGTATGGCGAGTGAAAGCCTTGGCGATATCGTTCGAAAATTGCATGGAAACAGACTGTATTCCATGTACCTTCAGATCGCGTAATAAAAATGTTGAATCGCATTTACCAGGCCTTTTCCGTTGGCAATAAAAATCCGTCAGGCTTTTGTTGCTGCACTGTCTATTATCTCCTTCCACGGTGATCTTATCGTTAACGCTGCATCTTTTTTTTATGATGAGCGATAAATTTTTCAGGGAAACCCGGTGATAAATGCCGACGAATGTCGCATGTGATAAAATAATTTCCAACTGTGCGCTTGATTGCGGAAGAAATAACATAAATAAATAATTTTCTATTCGTGTATAATCTGAAATTTCCAGTTGCTCGTTATCAAGAGTTATCCAACGTTATATTACATTAGCATAGGAATATAACATCGCGGGCGGAGGTTTAAACTGTTTCTAATAACAGCGAACGTACGGGTGTGAGCAAGCGAAGCGACGAAGCGACGAAGCGACAAATAATTTTCGGGATGTCGGAGATGGGTAGCATCTTGCCGCATCTGCTTGCTAATTCTCGGTGCTAATCCGGCAAATCCCATGGCACCCCCGCGCATTAAAGTCGGCCTTAGATGAGAATCGGGATGGTAGCTGGTATATACGAAGGACCAAGGGGATATAGTTTCGTGAACGAGAAGGTGGAGGCACGCGCGAAGGAGAGCAAGTGGTCAGAATAGAGGGGCGAAGAAAGGGTGGGTGGGAAGACACGCAAGAGGCGGTTGTGGCAGTGCTACTTGGCGATGAGGCTAATATGCATGCGCTCGACCCAGCCAAAGTTCACTTAGATCGCATTGCATCGCATTACTCGGCATTACAATGGTGCTCCATCCCATGAAGAGACCGACGAGGAAGTCGAACCAGAAACCGCCAGTTACCTTCTTCCTCTTTCTCGACCTCTCTCTGCGATTCTCTGACCTTTCGTCCTCTTGGTACATCCAGCGGAACCGCTCTGTTCCTTTGCTCTCTAGTTGGAGAGTGCGGAGGCAACTCGGGCAACACATGCTTAATAATTTACGCGGCACAAGTGGCCTGAAACTTTACCGTGAGTTATATCATACTTGCGCATACATTCTTGTATACGTGGACACGAGTCTGTTACCCGGGCCGCCTGTACACAGCCGTTTACTCGCAGGAAGAAACTGGCCGATACTTGCGATACATACCGCCATACATGCACACCCACACCGTACCTCCTAGGTAAGAGCATCCTCGGTGCGTGAATTATTGCTGGTAGAGTTTTTAGGACATGCGCGTCAGATACCGGTGGGTTATATTTTTTACGTGTTTCCTGGCTAAACGGCAAGGGATGCGACGTACGGGATACAAGATGGTTTTTCAAGATCGGTCTGCTACGATACATGTATGCCGTATGATAGTGACAACGAGGAAGCAGCAGGTTTATACGCTGTGCCAACATAAATTTTCTATTTTCTATTCTTTCTAGCTTTGGCACGCATTTGCTATGCAACAACGAAAAAGATCGTTGACAGTGAAAGGTTGCATGTACAGTTTACGTTCTTTATAAACCGCGGGAATATTTCTCGTCGACGAGTTAACGCTACGGGAACGGCCGCCGACGTACGATGAATTTGCGATAGAGAAGAAAAAAAAAAGCGTGATTAATTCTGCCGAGGGAGTAGTTTTCTTTGAAAAATGTCTCGATTGCCGTGCGACCATATCGAAGCTCTACATTCCGAAACTATTTTCTTAGTCTTGATTTCTTTTCCCAGCGTTTGTAAAAAAAAAAAAAGAAAAAAGAAAAAAAAGAAAAAA
Organism: Bombus pyrosoma; assembly: GCF_014825855.1. Taxonomy (NCBI): domain Eukaryota; kingdom Metazoa; phylum Arthropoda; class Insecta; order Hymenoptera; family Apidae; genus Bombus; species Bombus pyrosoma. The sequence goes on from NC_057784.1 coordinate 363,456, forward strand.
GAAAAAAAAGAAAAAACGAATAACAGTACTCTGAACCCGTATGTAGGGAGGAATGGAAACTCGTTTCTATCTCATATTTGGGAAGCTCGTTTATATTTCTTGCTATCCTTCTAACGTTATCCTTGGTCGATACTCTGCTTTTCATGGATCACGTTTTGTAGTTTCGTCGTTCCACGAAAAATTCGTATACTTTCGGGCAATTTCCTCTAGCCATAAATCACGTCGACGTCGTCGAGTTCATCTCCCGCGCACCGACCTCTACCGCGAACACTATTCTCACCTTTTTCTTTTTTATTTCCTAACTTGGCAAATATTAACCTAACAAAATGTTAGCCAGCTGAGTTTCCGTACCGCGGTTAATCTATAAACAAGACGATGCTTTGCGTTTTGTTGAACGAAGAACCGTGGTCTCTTCGGTTTCGAAACAAAGAGTAGTTGTCAGGTTTGCAGGAACGTGCAAACGTAATACTTATGCGGCTCTCTTATGCCGGCTGCGCTTTTCCAGAGTACTACTGGCGTGTTTCTTTCTATCCTTAACCCACATTAACATCACAGTCCGCGTCTTTCCATAGAGAATGGGTCGATAAACGCGAGGACCAGAGCACACGTTGGAATTAAATTTGCTGATTATCGGCACACGGAGATCTTTCATTCTGCAGAACTAAATAAAAACAGCTTATCGTTGTTTAAAACGCTAGTGGCGTTATATCGAATCTGCAGGACGTATCGACGAGCCTTATGAAATAAAGACGCAATGAGACAGCTGACGGATGATAAAACGATCTGTAACGAGTGCGTTAACGGGGCCGAGCGAATATCCATAAGCGGTAGAAATATCGCGTATCTAACGCAACTATACTTTTATTCTATACCTAGTGTTTCAAACGAGCGGATAATTTTAAAACGCCCGCTATTTTCCAATATCCTTTGTCCTTTAATTGTGTTTAACAGGGTTAAAAATCTATGTTCAATAATTTATCTACAGAATCGATTTAAACGGATAGCGCAATAGGTAAAGGAGCGAGATTTCGCGTTAAAATATAGCGAGAAACTTTTCAAGCGTGACTTTCGGTCACGCGACTACGTGCATAACGGTCGTGCGAAAAATTGTAGAATTTGGAAACGCAGGATTTCTTACAGATGAGTGTGTGCGCATATGCGACTATTTAATTGTGTGTGTGCGTGTATCGCAGGAGCTGCGAGAGTGTGACGCGATCGAGTATCGCACGAGGCGATGACTCAGCTCACTAACCCCGTAGAGAGTGGCTACCCACTGGAACAGATACCCTCGCCGACAGTGCTCACAAAACTTGTGTTTGCAACGAAACACATTAATCATTACGTTGCTGATTTTTCTAGCTTCTGGTCTATTCCTTTCGTGAAAGTGAATATTTCTATTTTGTTTATTTGTATCTTTCTACTTGTGCGATATGGATGCGTAAATTGACAATATTCAACGATTTCCACTGTGTTTCTTAATTCAGTGTGTTGTTTAACACGTTGTTTGTTAGAGTGTATTTTGAGTATCGACGTTAAGTAGCATTAAACGTGTATATTCATGTAGGAAGACCCATCTAAGTTACAAATTTGAACTATCTCGAGCAGAAATTTAGGGCAGCTGTATGAAACACGGCAACAACACAGACTGTAACGTTCTTTCGTCAAAGAAAATTTTACGCGAATTCGGACGAACGGAGCGGTAGAGGTTGAAAACAATGCATGGAAACGGTCGGTACAGAGGCTGCTGGGAAGTTGGACAGGCTAATAAGAGGGCGCAAAGACGCCCTCGTGCCCGGCAAAGACTCGATAGGGGAACTGCACCCTTCGTATATTGAGACGGAATGACGTCGTAGGGGTGGCTCGTAGGAGGGGAAGGGTGCGTGTAATTTCCCGGTGGACGATGGCGTCAGGGCGCGTGGTGTGGATCAAACTGAGGGTCGTTCAACCACCAGTGTTGTTTAGTGTCTCGTGCGCTGTGTCGTAGTTCTGTTCTCTTGTGATCGTGAACGTGCTGTGTTTGTGATCGTTTAGCTTAAGATATTTCTATTTATGGGCGAAATAATCTGCTCGACAACGTACTTATGGTTCTCTTAGAAGTATCGTGGTTACACGTGGCAAAGGATACTTACGTCGCTGGATAGTTTGGAATCGTACAAAGAAACCTATCAATCGTTGCAGCAACCAGGTCGTAAAAATTCGTAAGAGAGAAGACCACGATTCCAATGTAACGTATCAAAGGAATAAATATCGAGGACATTTAGTGTGGAGTATAAATGCGATTAACAAGTAATCGATGACTGAGCAATCGTGTTTGTGTCGACTGTAGAGTGAGATTTGTCCGGTGAAAGTGCAGTATCGTGGTCGTCCTTTAAGTGTCGCTGCTGGTTATCTATGTTACGCCCTCTATACCCCTTATATATGTAAACGTAATATCTTCCGGCCGGCGTATAAATGATATTTCGCTCTGCTTAAAACATTGACATAAAACGATAATTATTAGTAAATCTGCCGGATTTTTCGGATCGTATTGGACGTTCTCTATTCAGATTGCTTGCGGATTGCTTGCGGATTGCTTGCAAGCAACTGGTGTTCGTGGACGCGGTCACATTGTTCGATGCGTTTATCGATCGAACGTACGCGAATCGATAAGCACCATATTGGCCAGTATTTCTGTAACGGGCAGTGTTGTAAACGTGTAATTGATAATAATCGACGCTCTAGCGGATGCGCACGGATATCGTTATCTCGTGATTAGTCGAACGGACATTAAATCCACGTTTATCAACGGCACAACGTCGCGTCACACGCGACAGCACGCACTTAATTTACTCGGATAGGAGATATTTTTCCAAAGGCCTCTCTTAATGTGTTTCGAAAGCCATTAATCGTTGCGTGCGAGCGGCATCGTCGACTCCCTCTTCCACTTCCTTTATTTTACCCTCTTTCTCGTTAAGTATTCGCTTTTCCGTGCACAAGCTGCATTAGCCGCTTTCCACCCTCGCCACAGTCTTTTCCTATCTTACTCCTTCTTTCTCTTCGACCCTACTACTCTTCCCACGTCACTCTGTTTTCCGTTCCAACGAAGATTACGCTATCGTGTATTTTTTATCGAGTTCCTGATTAAAACCGGACCTCTTGCTCCTCCAACTCCTTCTCGTTCTCCTCTTACTCGTCCTGCTAGTTCTCTACTGCCTATTCGTCGAGACTCTGCTTTCGGCAAATAACGCCTGTTTCACGCTCTCGTCGCCTCGTCCCTAGATCCTCGTCGACCGGTCGGTTACCCCCAGTGACGGCAGTTAACGAGCACCTTCGTGACGCTGTCCGTCCCCTCCTTCACGTGTCAACTGCTCACTGACTTTGCTCGCGGACGTGGTTTATGCGCGTCGCGATAAGTAATCGCGAAACCCTTTTGACCGAAAACACGTAGACGATCGATCGCCACCGACCTGATACGTGAAGCGGGCTCCAAGGTCGTCGACATCAGCTGTCGAGTTTTCACACGCAATTTAAACACAAGTGTATCGCGGGAAACAGAAATGTTGATACCAGTCTCGTCCTCGCCATCCTTCAGCAACGGAGACGGCGCCATCAAACTCTTTGTGGGGCAAATACCGCGTCACCTCGAAGAGGACGCGTTGCGACCCATGTTCGAGGAATTTGGCAAAATTTACGAGTTCACTGTACTCAAGGATAAGTACACTGGCATGCACAAGGGTAAGTGAGAAGAAACGCGTGTTTTCTTTTTTCAATTATATTTTCGGCTGAAAGCTGTTCGATTTACGTAGCTGTACAAGCTACGTTACAGCGTTACAATGGAAAAATTCGGAGAATTGGACGGAACTCGTTTTATATTTATAAACCGGACGAAGCGATAGAATCGAAAAACTGTAATGCAAACCAACTTGGTAAAACCAACGAAAAGTTATAAATATAAAGTCGTAATAATCCCGATAGCTTTCGCTGGTTCTCGATAATGGGGAGCAGGAACAGCAGCGGTAGGAAAAAACGTAGATGCGCGATGTGTATCGGAACGAGCACCCTTCGCATTGTATAACCGGACAACGCATTATACATGGTGGTATCATCGGCGTGGTAGCTTTCGAAACGCGACTGAGAGATTAATCAGGATTTATTCTTTTGTCCGACGATGCGATGTATGGCGACAACACCGAGCGGCAACAGAGACACGAAGAGCGAGAAGGAGCACGTTCGAGGGGTTAAAAGAGCGAGGAAAAGGAGGAAAGAAAAGCGAGGCAAGGGGCATAGAAGAGTGGGCTAAGCCGGTGAAACAATAAATTTCGCGGGCATTCACGTCGATCTCCGAGAGGATGAGCCGACGTCAACGATCGACGGCCTTTGTTGGCCGGCCGTAAGCCTCCCTACCCACCCTTGGTAACCTCTCCTTCTCACCCGAGGGTGGGCAATCTCTTCCTCCCTCGAACATCGCGGTACACCAGACGCCGGCAAACCTGATACAATGGGACAACGTTCATGAGCGATTCGTGTCGTTTCCGTAGCGGCAACTTGCCCGGAAACGGAGATTTTAACACTGACGTCACTGATCGCACAGTCTTTCCTCTTCTGTTCTTCTGGCGAAAGGTATCTGGTGCTTCCATTCGATCGTAGCCTGCTCGAATTACTATGGGGTCGGTTATGCGATACGATATAAACGAAAGAGGGATGCGAAAAGGACGAAAGCTCGGAAGAAGTGGTTTTGGTGACGTGCGTTGCCTCGCCTCGCCTCTCGCCTCTCGCCTCTCTTGGGATTTTATAAAGGCATCCAGAAAAATGAGACAACGTTGGAAGGGCTGCACGCGGATTGTCTTCATGAATTGTGCATTAGACTCGAAACCTCGGGTTTCGAACGATTTTATTCGGAATTTTGGCTTTGATAGTATCGTTTCGTCATTATAAAACTAGTTTTTTCGGCGGCGCAGGGGAAAGGGTGATCGATAACAGTCACGCCGTAGGCGATCGTAAAATATACGAGCAACGGATCAAGGATGGTTGATTTTGATAAATAATTCTTGGAAATCTGGTATCGTTGGCAGTATCCTTCAGCGACTTCCGTTTATTTAATTTGTAGGAAAAATGGCCGTAATCCGCTCGCCTGACCGTAGTCGGGGGAAGAGGGGATGCAGGTATTTTACAATAAATATCCGGCCGATAAGCTACACAGAAGACCAGTGCGACGTTGGGGCTAGCACATTTTTATTTTTGTAGGCATGCAAAATTTATGGTTGACGAATGGCCGTTCGAGTTTTTGCCGGGAAATAGCTCGTTAATCTTTCGAATTATTCTCGCTTCCAACTTTGCTACGCTTCGCGCGTTCTCCGCGAATCGGCAATATTTTATCGCTCCATAATTGTATCTCTAAAACCTGTAAAAGTACACACACACACACACCTACAATTACCATGTATACGATGTGCGTATGGGTACGTGTATATATATATATATACATGTATATACACATATACCTAGGACGAGATTATACCTATATGTTTGTCGCTGTTACGCGCATTAAATTTGAAACGTCCGATATCGAATAGTCTTGGTAGATGCCCTAACTCTTTCCCGTTATTCGTCGTTCTACGTTCGTTTTTTTGTTCGATTATCAGGGTTATCGTAATTATCCGCATTGAAATCAGATTACGCGTCTCGTAATTAACGTTCACGCAAACATAAAGATATTTGTAGGTCGTTACGCTCTTAAAAATATTTTCATTAGCGAGCTGGCTGAAGAAAGGTTTCGTCCACGCGCGAAACGGGTACAAAGCTATTATGAAGCGATTTTCGGCAACCGTACCGCGACGGTACCTGTAATTTGAAGCTTTCCAGCAAACAAGGGTGGTATGGTTTTGACGCGCGTCCACCGAAACAATCGGGGGTCATTTTGCTAACAACGAACGAAATGTATTCGTTTGCATTGACATTCGCCAAGTCAAATAGCGGGCACATGCGCGCGCGTTACGTCTGTGCGAGGAGGCCGAAATGACGGTATCACGCGATCTGTCGAGGAGACATTGAAAAAGACTATTGGCTCCGCTACTACTTACGGAGAAGTTGTTGTCACTTGATAACGTCGCTGGTCCGACGATGTCGACGGGTTCATTAAAATGCACATCTGAAAGCCGCGAAGCTTCATTCAACGCCGCCGCGTTCCCTTTATTTTACATCCAGCCCGGTTTTTCAATACGTTGCCTGTAACCTCTGTGAAGTTTTTCGTTCAAAACGTATACGAAGAAAAAATGTGTGTGTGTGTGTGTGTGTGTGTGTGTGTGAGAGAGAGAGAGAGAGAGAGAGAGAGGGTGAGAGTCAGAGGAGAGGGGGAGACGAGTATAGGATACACAGCGAGAGGAGAGCGTGGCAAGAGCTCGAGTTAGGGAAAGGTAGTACTCAACGGCGACAAGGCTGCAACCGACACGGCAGTCTTGTAGTTTCGAAACAGCTCTCCAATTTTAATGAGACCCGTCTATTTCTCCGTGATTCTGTCTCTGTGTTATGGTCTGTCTTCGTGTAATTATATTTTGATTCCTCGAACTGCGTGGCTTCGTCTCTGCACCCCTCCTTTTTAACCGTTCGCTGCCCATCCCTTGTCACGGTTTCGAACGAAACTTTTCCTCTCTTTCTCCGGTCCTTGTCCCCGGTATGACGTCCGTCTTTCTTCACGGTATTATCTTCTTACCGTCCTTACCCTTTTTCCTCCTCTTTCGTACTTCCGGCAAGGTAGCAGAAGGTTGCTGTGAATGCTAATACGTCCACCTCTTTGCCCCCTCTTCCCCTCCTCCCTTTCACTCCCTCTCTCTCTCTCTCTCTCTTTCTCTCTGTCTCTCGCTCTTGGATAGCATCGACTGACCGGATCATGGTAGTCCTCCGCTTTCCTTTCCACCCTTCTCGGTCACCACTCTCTGCTCCGACAGTCGCCACGGCTGTCCTCCTTCCGGTTGCCGGCGTTCGACCAATTTGTTTTGCCCTACAGATTGAGTTACAATTCAGCGTAAACAGAAAACTACCACCTCGACTCTGTTCACGGAAACTCGCTTTACATCCCCTTTATTTTACCGGCCGCTCCATTGGCTGCCACTTCGGCATTCTTACTTAATTATCGGCTAGTTACGATACTTTGGTAACTTCCACCGTCGATATTCGAGAACAATTGGTTCGTGCCTCGTTCCTTTTTCGATTCTGTAATCTCGGTTCCCAATCTCGTTGTCAGTGACGTCATAACATATTAATGAGCGCATAAAGCCGTAACTTTTCGAATCGAGAAAAGAAGATAATTAACGGTCTTAACGACCGTTTGCCGCACGTACATAGACGCACAGTTATACGCGTGTGTGCGATTGAATTTGCATGAACCGATCGCAACTGCGGAGAGAGGGAGTGGGGGCGGAGGCGGCAGCGTTCGAAACACAATACAATTCAATGCTACAATTCACAATCAAACGGTATCGAGATGCAACGAACGGTGGAATCGTGCCTCGGCCGTCGGCATAATTTAAGCGACAAACGTATATCATTTTGTCGTTCAATTAAATGTATTAAAATATAAATCTTGATATCGGCGGTGGCCGCAGAATAGAACCAAATGAAATCATTTCCTTTCAATTGCAAGCGTTTGTGCAGTAGAGTGGATTTAAAGAGGACGCGTCCATCGATTCGCGTATATATATATATATATATATGTATATAGATATATATATATATATATATATGTATATCGATGCGAACGATAACTACGAGTTTAACTCTCGCGAGCGGTTTGCTCGTTTCAGCGTATTTAACAGCAGTGTAGCAAAGGGCTCAGCTGTTGGGGTGGTTGGCACATGGGGACCATGGCACACGCCATTACAATGGCAACCAACCCCGCTACCAGCCTTCCCGCAATCTCTCTCTTCTCTCTCGACACGAGGTTCACGAGGGCTGTCTGTCCGCTCATTCCGTTCGTTCGTTCGTTCGTTCGTTCGTTCGTCCGTACGCTCGTTCGTCCGTCTCTTCGTCTGCATGCACGGGCGTATGTTATCCCACTTTTTTTGCCACAGGGCCTCTCTACATCGACTCTTCTCTCTGTCTCTCCTACCCTCGCGAATCGATCCAGTCAGGACGCATCGCCCTTTAGCCCATTGAAAATTGCTAGGATTCGGAACAATTTGGTGTTCGAATTGACAATGGAGGAATTGTTGTTTTTAATCCGGAAAACGAAATCCTCTTTATAACGGTACTCCGTTGTCCTGGAAATAATACCGCTTACCGACATCTTTACGTGCGACTTAATCGTCACCGATCGCATCCTTCGGCGGCCTGCCCCTGCTTTCCCTGCCATCCCGTAGCAATCTTAAACGTTTACCTTAAACGAATGGTAAACAGCGTCGAACAGAAGTAATCTACTATCGAGGGTAGCTTCCGTCGTGGAGAAGGATCCATTAAAATAACGAGTACGCGTATTGTTTCGACATAAATAGGCAGAAACAGCAGTTGGCGAGAAAGAAGCGGCTGGCAATACTTTGGCAGATTCTAGACAGCGAGTGTGTGAGTGCGAACACCCTCCTAAGAAGGATTTGTACAATAGAATGGAGCAAGGCACTGGGGAAATAAGGTAATACCTACGGCTTTGTCTCGATCGAGGGCAAGAAGAGTCGCGTTGTTCGGCGAAGTAAAGGACCTCGGGTTGCACCACCTTATTCTTCCGAAACGATGCACTTTCTCTTTCTCACTTGTTTCTGGTCCGTGGTCGTGTCGAAAGAGACATGCCCACTCGATTCGTACGGCTATCGCTCTGATATGAAACTAAAATTACACGACAATGGAAGGCATAAGGAAGAAGTTTCGAGCAACGTCTCGATGCTTGGCTACCGGAAAATTCCGAGCCGCCGAGCACGAAGAATGGGAATTCCCATCGTGAAGGCAGCGGGAGGTAGGATCTTGAGATGGGAAGCATAACCCACGATGCATTTTCTCCCGTTGTTCTAGCGGATGCAAAGTTCTCCGCAAAGCCACATCGGCTCGTCGCGGCGTCGTGCCGCTCAGATACATTCGTAGGAGAACAAGAGCCGTGAAATTCTTTACCAGAAGCTTCTACACAGAATACGTGGTCTTTTTGTCGAATATCTATCCTACCTTCTATGTTACGCGATTCCTCTATTCCAGTAACTAACTAATTGTTACATACTTCTTTAAATAGTCTCATTCGCACCGAAGATATAACGCGTTTCCACTCAATTTTAACGCGGTACTAGTATCGATGGAATTGATTGTAAATCACAACTTGCGTAGAACGTTGTGAAACGGGCAACGCGTAGTTACACGTTACGTGATGCTTTGTTCGTAGATGATTACAAACAAACCGCAAACCATGATCCATTAGAACGAAATGACCGTCTTTACGAAGATACGGAACGTTTTATGATACCGATGTTTAATTGTACGCAATGTACAACGATATAACACGTAGGTTCACGTAGCTATTGGTTGCTGTTGTTAGAAACGCTGAGCGATGTACGGTAACGAGGCAAAGTTTTGTAGAAAATTTATGAGCTCCATCGTTTTAGGTTTACATACGAAGGCGATGCATAGTTGAAAGCAGGAAGATAATCCAGGCGACGCGACGGAAGTATGTCGGTGTTCGGAATCTCATGGTAAAGCTCCTTTTCTGCTTCCTCGTTCGTCTTCTCCTTCTTTATATATGCACTATTTAGTTTAGAGCAGGCTCTCTTCCTTCTCTTCTGGCTGGTCTAACGTCTTAATCTTTCGTGTGTGAAGAATTGGACCGGGCCAAATGAAATTTGCATAATCGTTACCAGCGTGCCCTCACGAGGGGTTGTTCCGACGATCCGCTTTAGGCTCTTTTGACTCGAAGGATAGAAAACGGCCGGCATCACGATCCGCCTTGATTGCTAAGGAAAACATTTTAGTTGGTATACCAACTTATTATCTCGAAGTGACGGGCGAATATAATTTTGCGCGGCATCGGAACTCGAAATCAAAGCGTAGAGTAGAAGAGGGTAAAGCGAAACAGACAGACAGACAGACAGAGAAAGAGAGAGAGAGAGAGAGAGAGAGAGGGCGACAAGGGGCAGTGGGGGGTGGGGGCGTTTGTAAAATAAACATTTGTTTGGTTTATTCTTCTATTCGGCGCACACGCGTTCGATGGAATGCCTCGTCTAGAATTCGATAATAAATCGCAAACGGAATATCGAATACTTTTAATAATCGAATCGTTCGACTCGAATAAAGGGAGAATACTCGGCGACACTCCAACTATATCTAAATTGTAAATGTCGTTAAACTGTAGCTCTTAGTCGTCGTTAGAGATGCATCGTTGAAGCTACAAGCTGTAGGAGCAATATGGGCGCTGGTAAATTACAAGGGTTTGCATTCAGGCCAACGTTTGCAGCTATCCAGTTACTTTCAATTGGTTAAAGTATCCAAGAATTGCTGCAGTGTCCCCGATCGATCTTTAATAAGCGTCTCCTTCGGATAAGGATCCAGGGTGGCGTATATAGGAGAAGGGCCTTGAAGTTACCGAGGTGTAGGGAAGGAGGAGTATAGGAATAACGTAGAACGCGTTGGCTAGGTCAGGAGGTTCAGGAGCCACCGGAGCCGATAAGGGCTTGCCAGCCATGCCCGTTAACGACTATGTAAATTGACGGGTCTATTTATTCTAGTCATCGTATCGAAACTCCGCCAGATGAAAACATCAGGCTCCAGTTTCTCAGAATCGCACTTTCGTCTGCGCGCCATCAAGCAACCGCGTGTTTTACCGGTCTTTTCTAATACATCGTTTCCGATTTACCTCTTTCGACGTTCGGATTAGATGATACGTCTACGAGTAATTATAATTTGCTCCATCTTTCGAGCATTATACTCGTCTTTTTTTTTTTTTTTCTAGATCGACGTGATGTACACGTTTTACGTTCGAGTGAAATCGCAAATAACTTTAGTGGCCGCGAAATTGCTTCTTCGACGGATACTCGATAAGAGAGTGGGCTATCATAACGCGCTGTCCGACCATTTTATTGCAATGCTAAAGTAGGTATTGATCCGAATCCGAGAGAATCACGAACTAAGGTGCTCGACGACCATCGATCCGTCGTGGAGAAAGAGGAGGAGGAGGAGGAGGTGAAGGAGAAAGAGGAGGAGGGTAATCATTTTCCGTGTCCTCCTGCTTCTCCTCCTCTTCCGTCGGTTATCCGAATTGGGTTCGAGGGGGTCTCGTAGCAAAGTTGGGGACTAGGAGAGGACACAAACACCTCCTTTCGGGTGTCGAGAAGGAGAAGGGATCGGTAGGCCCCGGGTGGCGCAGAGAAGCGAAGGAGATCGAAGGAAGGAGAAGAGAGACGGAAAGAGAAAACGAGGGAAAGTACGAGACGGAGAGAGAATTGCTTTCTCTCTCAGTTTGGAATGAGAGGATGCATGAGAGACTGCTCCAGACCGTGGAGAGAGCGGAGTGAGGGTGCTGCCTTGGGGTTCATTATTCAGGGCTATTGATTTCCATCCACCTCCTACCATCAGCCCACCCAACACCACCAACGACCAAGAGCAAACGAGAAAGAACAAGCGAGATGGGATCAGAAAGAGATTGACGGGCGGCCGTTCTCTTTCTTTCTTCCTTCCTTCCTTTCTTTCTTTCTTTCTTTCTTTCATCCCTTTCCTTTCCTTTCCTTTCCTTACCCTTCCTTTCCTTTCCTTTCCTTTCCTTTCGCTTCCCTTCCCTACCCTTCCCTTCTTTTCCCTTCTCTTCTGTTCCACTCTTTCCGTATCCCCCTATTTGTCTCTTTTGGCCCTCGCTCTCGTTTGCTCTCCTTGACTGTTCTATTCCTACTGCATCAACCTACATACTAACTGACATGCACTTAAACCAGCTACTCTACGTACAAGGAGTAGGAAACTCGTAGCATCAATTGCTATCTTCCACGAGTAATTCGACTATTTCGTTCTGAGAACGGTATATCGATGATATCTTCGATAAAGTAACATTTCCCTTGTGTTATCGGTTTCAATAAGAAAACTATCAATACAGAACGGCGTTCCCGTTCGAAATCAATAGAGTTCTTATTTATCTTAATATCTAAATTTCGAAATCCATGAAACTGTCCAACCAGGGAGAAACGCGATTACCCGTTAACGTTTATTATTCCATTCATTTGTGACAAAATGATACAAACCTTTCCAGCTAACTACGCTTGCTGTCTTTCGTTTAAATCATGCCATTTTTTTTTTATCGTCTGTCGATAAAATTAATGTTAATAAAAAAGAAGTCCATCGATACTCGTCTGAAATCTATAAGATTTTCATTCGTGCTAATATCTACGTTTAAAAATCCACGAAAACTCTCGGTATCTTCTCACCGATCCTTCGTCTTGGATTTGTCGATTTCTCTGTCGTCTTCTGTGGAGTTAACAGAGTTAGGCCACAACTTCCGTCGAAACTTTCTACCCGTAACGACGGTCCGAAGGAACTTGCGAGCTTTCTCTTTGAAATCCCTTGCTCGCGGTTTTCCCTCTGTGAGAAATCACCTTAAGGATCATGGGTATCACCGCGAGAGGGATACTCGTACGATCTTTATCCAGCATTCGATGTTTGTGAACACGCGCAAAAAGATATATAGTTAAGAGCAAGACGATATGGAAGCGCGAGGAAAAGCGTAATTGATACTGATTGCAAATCGTTCGTTCTTCCTGTTTCGATTTGTTATTTCGATTAAAAAGCAATAAACGTACGGAATATAGCTTTCGTTGGAAATATACCATTGGAAAAATGCACGAGTTCATAAAGAGCGATGAAACGTTGACAGAATGTTGTTTTAACGATGATTTATGGAGCGTGATCGAGAGTTCTTTAGTAGAGTTTACCTCGGTTTTCATTTTAATTCTACAAACGTCATGTACATTTTAGAGAGGTACCGTGCGGTTAAGAATAAAAGAATTGTTATACAGGCTTTACGTTGAAATCATTTATGACGTTGATCTATCGTTATCGGTGAAACGGAAACGTTTCCTACGTGCATGATACCGCTGGTTGAATTGTTTGTTGTATATAAAGTCAGTAGTCACAGGTATCGTTTAATCTGTTAGCATCCCATCTTAAAATAACGTTGGACGTCTCGTTGGTTGACTCGCGTTGGAAAATATTTGCTTTTGTTATTTAGCAAGGTAAGAAGTTTGGAATACACGTTGATATGATCGTTGCGTTAAGTTGATAAGAAGTTACTCGTGAACGAAATCCGTTAGTTTCGAACACGACTCGGTGCGATTCGTATCCGTGAAACAAAGAGATACGTTTCGATAGGAAGGAAAATAAAAATCGGTATGACGATCATCGTATCAGCCGTATCGATCAATTTACTGTTCGCATAATATTCACGTGAAATGGGTTTCCTGGTTCTATGGGCAAGGTTGGTCCGGTGCAACCGTTTGACCTCTTTGACCGTGTCCAACGTTGCGTAACGTAAAACTCCATTAGGTGTTAGCTCCTCCGTTGACGGTTAAACCGTTACTCGGTCTCTGGTCGTAGGTAGAAACGAGTGGAGTGGAGTCGAATCGTCGACGTAGACCAATGGTACATATATGCGACCGGCGGTATACCGGCGCGGCATAGAGAGAGGTATACCGCTGGAGCGGTGGTGTATCTATAGGGATTGCAGCGCCGTAGGCGCCGGCGCGAAACGCTCGCTCGCGAGACCACCTCCGCGTGGTAGGCTCATGACGTCAGCTATCCTCAGTGTGCGGAGAGCGACCGCAGTGTACACCATCTCCACGTTTTGGCAAAGAAGGCAGCAGCAGCATCGTTGCTGAGCGAACGAGTTTTCTCACGTCGTACCGATCAGCTGGACGAGCGTAGTGTCGTTTGTCACACACCCCCTCCCTGCCTCCTCGTTCAGGTTGTTCCTCGCCGCGATACAGACTTTGTCGATCACAGGCGCGTTAAACACGCGAACTCTGGTCGCGGTGATAGATCGAGTGCGTCGATTCGAAACGAAAACAAAAAGGATCGAGTTTTCTTCGCGCGGCTGACGAACCAGGCTGGCTGGTGTCTTTTCGTTGTTTTGATCGACAAGGTAACGAATCCGTTTCTTGATGAGTACGACGACGCCGTCGACAATCACGGTCGGTAGCCACGCGGTTGACGCTCTCACCGCCGGTACCAGCATCTCCGAAGGGGCTGACACCTAGCACGAGGAGCGTCTGCTGCGGAGCTAGCGGAGGAGCAACGATTCCGGGGGGACCATCTTCCCTTCTATCGTGATATAGTGCTGTTGTGGTTGTTATTGTTGTTATTATTGATATTTGATGATACACGTGCTCAGGTGCCGCGAGTACTGACAATTTCAGATTGTCTTTTCAACGCGTCGTATAAAGATCTAATTCTACTAGTTGTCCTTCCGGTTTTAAAGTGTCGTCCTATGATCGGAGTGTTTTACGATCCAAGCCGGAGAACGGGAGTATCAACGACGTTCCAACTGCTCTCAAGATCGGCCAAACGATTTCAAGGTTTGACAGATTTCGTTTAGTCGGGTTGATCGTCTACGCGAGGTCGACGACACGTGGATCCGAGTCCGATCGTTCCTAGCTCACGTGGTCGTCGACCACGATCGACCTACTACCGGCGACACCCTGACAGTGGCGCTTTCGCGATACTCACGGATGTTCCTCACGTTGAAAAGAGCTGCTCGTGATCAGTTTGAAAGTTGCCGGCTACCTGTGCGCCTGTTGAATTTTTATTGATGTTCTATAGCAACGTTGTAACATCGAACGTGATCCGGTGAGTGGCCGGCCGAGTGAACCAACGAGTGAAGAACGAAACCAACGGGAAAGAAAAGCGAGATTTTCCTTGTCAAACGATATTTCCATCCTGCTGTCGAGCAATTGAAACGCGTGTGTGTGTTACTTTCATGTCGCGAATAGAAGGAGAGGGATGACGGTGCATCGTCGTTGTGCTGCAGACACCGTCGAGAAGGACGAAGAAGTCTCGTGAATTGCTTAAACGACGATCATCAGTGCTATAACGAGACACTAGTACCGCGTCGTTGTTTGCGAGATTCTTCGTAGGATTTTTCGGATCCGCAAACACGCGGAATTAACCAGGCAGCGTGGAGCGCTCGGCGATCGTGTGGCCGCGCGCCGCGGACCTCTACCTTTACCAACCAGGTACATCAATTTTCTTTTACGAAACAGACCTTTTCGTCGAATACTCCTCTTTGTATCCATTTTTCCGCTAGAAAATTTCCAATTCTATTCCGATGTTTCGCGAGAACCATGCCAGCAACTATGTCATGACGAGTGTATTTTCTTACGATAGACGTTGATATTTTTTCTGTTGAGTTCGATCTACGCAAAGCGTATAAATACTTACGAGAGTTTCACTTTTCGAGGATTCTGGGAAGGTTTGCGCTTTGCGATAAAATTTAGATCAACGATTATTGGATATTTTTCTTTTAACTTGCCGTTCGAAAGTTATAATATCCGTAGCGTCGAATTCGAACGAACAATTTATGCGACGAACTGGCATAGAAAGCCGCGTCGTCTAAAAGTTGCTATTTTTAGTCCCGCAACTAGTTTGTCGAGCAGGTATCAAGCGATCAATCGATTCTGAGGAAAAAACATTGCGATGCACGGTGGCAAGTATCCGACCAGGGAATCTGTTATGTGCAGTCACAAATATCTTCTCTCTCTCTCTCTCTCTCTCTCTCGCTATCCCTTTATGTTTCATATCTTTCATCTAATATATTCATGCTTGCATCGCTAAATATCAATCGCTGTTTCCCTACAATCGCTATCTTATCTCGCTAGTTTCTATCCCTAAGGATGCTGTTTGTGGGACTTGTTATAAACTATAAATAAACAGGTGGAAGTAAATAGAAAAGGATACAAAACGTGAAATAGAAATAATTCGTCGTTGGTTAGCTAGAATGTCTTCGGCGTTCGTCAGTTCGGCGAATGTCAGATTTTTCGCACTCGCAATAAGATGAGAATGCGCAGCTTCCAAAAAGATGGCAAAGAGCTTCTTATGGTATGCCGAGCCATTCTTCAGTGCCTAAGCAACGAGCTTTCGTCGCATCGAGCGAGGGTGCATTCTTGTGCCACTACTGGATCTCCCAAGCATATCCCAAGTATGCTCAATAGGATTCATATCCGGTGACAAAGGGCGTGCTATTTTTCCGTGACGTCGCGCGTACCTTTACTTGCTCTTTTTTCTTCGCGGAACTCATCTTGTGAAACTTGGGAATGTTGCATATTGAATGGATATCCTTAGTACACGATGCCTGTCGTGTCGTATTCTAAGCTATTGCGCGATCGTACGACGTCGTTCGAACACTTGTAGCCTACGACTCTAGTAGCATGCCAGAATTTATATGCCAAAGGAAACAATCCGATCTTAATGGAATCGTTACTATGTTTTATAAAAAGGAACTCTTCAGGTACGTGAATGATAAGCTGATTAGCTTTATTAGTCTGTCCAAATCGGAATCTGCGTAATCTATATCGAGCCATCTGTGCGAAGCATTACCTTAACGATAGAAAACTTTATGCAATGTTGCATGGTTGTGAACAACTATGATATTAAAAGTTGTGGCTAATATAATTAACGATTATTGAAAGATAAAAGTATTTTACCTATATATAATTATTTAATCAAGGAAGCTGTACGTTGTACGATAAGATTCTTTATATGTAAAATATACACTAATTTCTATGCATATCGGCCAGTATATTTTTCATCGTAGCGATACACAAGATATTCCCCTTCTTGCCAAAAGATGATTCGCGACGCGTAATTACCGTTTATCCGTGGTTATAACAGATTCTTCGAGAGGAACCGGTGCCAGAGTCGATCACCGAGGAATCAAATGAGTCGTAGAGGAAGGCGATTAAATTTTTGCGTGTTTGTGGTCGCGCACGGGTCTATAGCCGGTGCCACTTGAGTTTTGGTTTTGGCAGCGCTTCCAAGAGTGTTTCTCCCTTGTATTTGCAATCGAGGCAGGTTACAGCCTGACCCGAATCTTTAAGCCAGACCACGGTCACGGGATGCCCCGACTAGCAAGCACGTAGTAACCTACACGCCAGGCTGTGCCAGGAGCGTCTTCCTACCTCTCTCTTTATTTCTTTCTTTTCCTTGGCTCCTGCCTAAAACTTTTCCCCTATCCGGTCCCCTTCCTTTCCTCTGGGTTTCACGAGGGATACGCTCGACATAGGACCACAGAGATTCGATATTATACCAGCCGAAACAATATTTGTTATCTGCATCGGATGTAGAAAGGAACTTGCGAAGTAAAGATTCTACCAGCTGAAACTTTTATAACAGGAACAGAAATTTTCTTTCAATTTCTTCTAGCAACGAGGAAGGTGTACGTGCATCTGCGAGAAGTATCTGTGAAAATCGTATTCCACTGTATGTAGGTAAAAGGGGTACTATGGTAGAAGTGTTTGATGAAACAAAACCACCGTGCTCTGTGTGCGCGCTTGTGCGTGTGTGTGTGTGAGAGAGAAAAGTATCTTATCCCTAACTGGCTTGATAACAGAATTTGTGCGCTGCTGCGTTTGTCTATTTTTATCTTAACGAATTCTGGTGTAACGCCTGAAGGGGTTCCTCGGTATTCCGGACACATTTCGAACGCGATGTTGGTAAAGAGTCGCACTTGTTGGCGTCCAGGGACACGAAGATGTTGGACGTGGGACACGGAGGAAGTCGGCGAAGAATCGGTGGTAGTGAGCAGGGTGAGGATCGCACTCGCAGGGCCACTGGAAAGCGAAGCGAGTGCGCAGTGGTCAACTCGGATGGTCCCCCGGGAGATTTCTGGACCGCAGTTCTAAATCAGGTTTCATTCCCTCGGCGAGTCTCCGGCGCCTCAACCCCTTCGCTTCGTCGAACCTGGTTCCGATATACCGTACAAAACGAACCAACAGTACGCTACAATTCCTTTTTTCTGCGCCCGGCAATTTTCTCCTACGTGCCGGATAGCATCGAGCGCGTACCCGGAAAATAACCCGAAATGAGAAAATACTCTAACAGCATGAGGTACACGTTCGGAGATAGGAAAGAGGCACTGGTAAATTTCTGCCGTTCCAGTTCAATTTTTCGAAATCGACCGGAGAAGATCGTCGTTGGAGCGAAATGGCGTCTGTCGAAGTATCATATCGTGTGTGAACGTGTTAAGTCGAAGGTAACGAGTCGACGATAGGGGAAGCAGGCTGAAGGGGACGATCGTTCGACCGAGAGATCTGCACTAGGCACATGCATTATCGTAAACGATATCGCCCTCAGCCAGACGCGGGTTACACACATTTACGCCCTTTACGCGCTTGTGTGTGTACGCGTGAGGTGAAACAACCACACGTATTTACTTACGTACGGCGTATGTGGCAGAGAAACTTGAGAGAAAGAGAGAGAGAGAGAGAGAGAGAGAGAGAGAGACAGACAGACAGACGGACAGAGACAATGACAGAGAGTATACGAAAGGAGTTACACGTTTTGTCATCTAGACCTGTGCAAACAACTTGCTAGGCGCCTTCGAGTCCTTATCCATGACCTCGAGAATGAGCATGGATTATTTACATTCTACGCAATTCAAACAACATAATTTTATTCTACGTTTCACGCGTATTTAAATATACATGTTGTATAGTTTGACTTGTCAGTGGCGAAACTCGTACTTCTTTTGTTGTAATATTGCCAAGTAACTACTAAATGAAACGTTAGCGCATAAGAAACAAAAGATGTGTATCAAAAACTTTATTTCTAAATTGATTTTGTGCTTTTAAACATTTTCGAGAAAATGATTTTTACGTTAATACCTTCTCATAATAATAATCGTTGAAATTTCGCGGGCGCGGGAAACGAAGGAGGTAATTTTATGAAGATTGGTGTTTGAAATTAAAACAGAAATAGCCTTTGTGCCTGTCTTATCTCGACGCCTTTTGCAAATCTACGCGAATCTACGCAAATGTACGGTGTGCTTGTTGGCGCGAGTGGCACGAGCGCACGTATATATTTGAGCGCGAAAGTTAAGAACTACTGTCGCCTTTGTACCATTATGACCAGAATATTACAGAAGAAGTTACTCGCCGCTCTCTTCGTGTCGTAGCAGTATATGCAACGTAATGGCGACCTATGCTGCAACATCTATAAACATAGATCAAGCTCAACAATAAGGCACCGGTAAGCGTATTGACATTTTATACTTCCTAGCAGCGGTGACTGGTTGCCTCGGCGATCGTTGGAGCGTTACTCGAACTGCAATACCATCAACAGATGGAAGACGTAGCATTTTCTTCGCGATTCTCCGCACGACGAAATGCTAATAGACGTAAACAGATACCGCAGGAATGTTTATGAATCACTACGATCGAAGGAATCGGCCGGGAAACGGCAATTTGATCGCCTTTTACCGAGAAAAAGAATTGTCTTCCTTTTCGTTGAAGCATCTAAAGCAGAAGTCGTTCTTGCGTTACGTACGATAACGTTTGAAAAAAGGCGCTTCTTTTCACGACCTGCAAATTTGATGGTCGATGAACGAGCGATCTATATCACCGTCTATTCCGAGATATCGTTATTTTTAATTACTGTACCTAGTCGACAAATAAATAGTGGAATAATCAAATTTGTTGGATCGATGGAAGGAGAAGTCTGTAACTAGGAGATTGTTAACCTGATTCTAAAGCGTATGGCTGATATTGGGTTAATACGGTGAAAGTCCTCGGAGAGAACTCCCCTCTGAATTGTGTTACCGGAACAGCGACGTCTGAACGTAACGCCTCGTTCCACTTAGCTGGGTGCGTAACTACGACAAGTAGATATAGTCTGTGTATAGTCAGACGTGACGCGTCGTTCAAACGCGTTGCGCCTCTATTATTTTCCTCCACTCTGTACCTTTTACATAAATAGCTTTATTTGCGTATTGTAAACATGTCTTCAACCTTTCACGACAATAACATTGGAATTAAGTAGGGACATATAGAATCATACAACGTGATATTAGCGTCTAATCGTTTTTTGTTACATAAATATATTCACCTTATTCATTTACGCTTCCGGTATGATATTTTGTGTTCAAACGTTGTTCGTACGGACATCTTGTGTTCAAACGTTTGCAAATCGTTTTGTAAATCTAAAAGTAGTACTATCTTCGTTTGTCCCGAAGACTTTGGTACGTTCTAGTACCGACGAGAAAAGCTACATTTTTATCACAGTCACGTACACCGTTTAATTTATGTCAGACTTCAGCTGAAGCATTATTTCACTGGTAACCTTAATTTTAAAGCAACTAGTTTATCCAGCGTTATCAAAATAGTAAATTTAATTGCGCGACAGTTCCCTGAAAATTCGGACACGAATAGTTTATTCGGCGCAATTGCGAGCAATAATTACGCGTATTTTCCTGTTAAACAAATTTTACGTTGCTAAGTTTTAATAACGGTCTATAAAATTACAATTCTTCGAATGTTTGAATCGTTCGAAGACAGTTTAGAAGAAAGTTGCACGATATCTACACGTGAAACTACATTTTCGTGTACGAGCGAGCGATTTTGAATACCTTCTTTCTGACTTTCCCCCGCATATTGTTTCTTATCGTATTTATCCCTTCGATAGCGACTTCCGTGCCAGCTATTGTATTTTGTTTTTCGCGTGACGATATTGCATATCACGGAGATATGTCAAGAAGGGCTAGAGGAGTCGATGGAAGTGCAAAGAGGGGGAAAGCAGGGTGTGAAAATTTCAACCACACGGATGAAACTGCGAGGGTTCACGCTCTCTCACATCAAAAGCAATTTATACGATTATTGTCTGGTGTCTTCGATGCACCTTAATCAAGTAAGCCATGCTACGTCGACGACGCTGGAAAATTGAGACATTGAAGATACTTTGAATCGTCGTACTTTGAAACGCACAACGTGGGAAATGTTCTCTCGGTTGATCCGACGCCATGCACGTACAACGAGACAAATAGATCGCGCCGCTTCTTCCTCGATATACGAACGAAGGAGTAAAGATTCTCGATCTGCGACTTATCACGGGATGGTATGATATTCGCGTAAACGCGAGAATTTCCAAATATCTCGAACAGCGGCTTCTATTTCAAATTTCTGTTAAATTTGTTCTTTCCCCCTGTCGAATAATCTAAAGTGGGTAAATATTTACGATGGAAGATTGCAGCGAGTTCTCAATTGTGTTGATTTTGCCTAAAAAGAAGGACGAAATCAAAGGCGTAAACGTACGATAATATTTATTCGGTGTAGAATTTCTATACAAAAAAAGTAGTTGGTAATAGGGGAAAGTTTCACACCGTGCGGTCCTTCAGCTGTTCGCCACGTCAGATTCGTTAACGTTGGTCTGGGAAATGTTTTCAAATACCGCAACTTGGAATAAGCTACGACCACCACCGCGCTGGTGGAAACAGTGCCAAAATCTCAAGAGAAACGCGCTCGCGTCCTCTCGTCTACTCTTGGCTGCAGCGCATCCCGCCTTCCCGACCATCCCTCGTCGGCTCCCTTCGCTTTGTTATGTTAATTGTTTCAAACTCGGGGCATCATAGCTACGTTTATTTTCCATTCTCGTCGCCTTTCTCACCTTCGTGGCTCTATACAGCCGTAGCTTTCGAATACGAGCCTGTTCAAACTTCTCTTTCAGCCTCGCTCCTCGTTCTGTAAATGCTCTATGGCACGCTGTTTAATTAAAAGAATCTATGATAATCGAACTTTTTCCCTCTACTTTTCAAGTAGATAATTAGAAGATGGCAAACAGCCGGTCGAAATTAGCAGTCGCCACTGATGATGATTCAGCAAGGTAGTTCTCCACGGTTCATAATGTTTTTACAATTCTAACCAATCGAGAATGTTTCAGGAGGAAGCTTTTCTTTAAAACACGAAAAAGCAACTGGCAGCCGTGCTAATCGATGAAAGGGTTTCTGCATCCGTGACTGTAATTAAAATATTGTACACAGTGTATATAGCAATGGGGAGAGGGGGTAGGGGCTGGGGGAGAGAGAGACAGACAAAGGGTCGGAAGTATTAAGGCGGGATTCGTGGCTCTTTTCTGCCGCGCCCTTTCACCCACCTTTTCATCGACTGACTTTTCATCCCGTCTCCCTGAGTCTGACTGTCCTCTCATCATAGCGGCGGCGTTGGTGACGCTGGCGCCTTGCATATTTTAATGTCAGCCCGGCGGAATGTAGTCAAAACTGTTATTACAGTTTTAATTAAACGAAAATTATATCGTTTCATACATTTTTTATGCGAGTCTGAGCGCGCCGGAGCATGCTGACGAATTCAGGCCAACTGCACTAGCTGCGTCGCCCTTCCTATAGTCGCGTACCGTTAATCCCTATGTTTTCTGTTTCGAATATTGTACAACGAACATGTGCGTTCCTCCGGGAACTTTCGCTGTTCCACTAACTTCTGCGTGGAAAATGCGCGATCCATCAGCAGTTTCCTTGAATTTCACATCCGCCGCGTAAATAATACCGGCCAAAGAGCCGAGAAACCGATGAATTTTTAAGCGAAACCGCGTTTACTTCTGTACGGTTGAGCGATAAATACTCGAGCCATCGTACGAACCGGTGTATCCATCGGTGAATAATTCCACGCTTGGCCGATAATCATTCGACGAATTTAAAATGTAAGACGGTTAGCGTAGCTGGCAAGGCCGAAAATTTAATAACGTTAAGGCCGCCATGCACCGGGCGATATATCATACGCGTTACGTTGCCGGAAGATCTTTCATCTTTAAATGGCTACGCCCCGATATGTCTTCGCGCATATACGAACCTCTTACGCGTGGTATGCGAAGTACGGCCGGTATTTATGTTGCGACGATAAATTCAACCAACGTCTCAAAATGAGGTTAGAAATACGCGAGACCGCTTTCTCATGCATACCGGTTTTTATCTCGTCGGACAATTTACGCGACGATTTTCTTTATAACAACCAACAACCCTATCTTTTGTTTCATTTACGTTCCTGTTACGTCGATATCCGAGTTGAACGCGTTAATCTCAATTTTCCTTCCTAATATCGTATGTTTCTCTGCAAAAGTATACCGCATTAACCATTTCCTGGGAAGCGATCAAAAATTGCTACGACAGAATTTGTTTTTTACTACTTTGAGCTTCCGTTGAAACCTTTATATGACAAATGTGTTGCATTTCTCCAAGTTTTCTAGGGCAATAGGCTATTCCACTTATTCCTATTTTTAACGCAACGAAACACGCTTTGTTCTATGGTTGTGGATAATTGCAGGACGAATAAATACAGATACCATAATTATGGCTTTCTAAATCAATTTGAACACGTAGGGGTGGTTGTATCGTGAAAACTGAACAATATTTTTTCGCGATAGATTATGTTTCAGGTTGACATTACACTCGTCGTATATTGATGATAATGGTTTCTTGTATTTTACAAGGTAGGAAAGGTAGACGGGGATACATTCTGTAGACCGTTTAGGGAAATGTAGGAGGCTCAGGTGCGTTCATCCTAGCTCGTCTCGTTAATTCAGATCGTGGCTTCTTGGACGAAATTTTGCCGTAATTTGAAAGCCCCGTAACACGGGTACAGGAGCTTGCTAAGGCGTGGTGTTCGGTCAGTCGGTTTCCCTAGTCTTCTATGGAAAGGTTAGGCTCTCTCTCTCCGTCTCTGTATCCCTTTCCTTTCCGCTCGTCTCTAGGTCTCCCGTTCTTTCTAGCGGAAGCAAGCAACTCCTTTGGCCTTTCCTGTAAAGGGTGACCTGACCGCAGGATCTCGGGCTCTCGCTATCGACGTTGCTTGTGCACCGGTTCTACAGAGAGAAGGGTAAAGGAAGGCATGGTTTGCTTCGCAGCTTCGTAGCTTCGTGTCGGGCTACCCAATGGATAGCCTGGCTAACACCAAAGATGTCAGCACGGCATAATATTATCCCGCCAGTTCGGAATTTACTCTGAAATACATAAGTTTGCGGTTTCCTAACACAGGCGATACTTCGTCATGGAAATCGTTCATGCAAATTACATCTTGATATTTAATCGTTGTGCGCGCAATTGGTCGTCGACGAACGAAATCGGTCGTCTATCGCAAAATTAACCGGAGGGTAGACCATGCCCAGAACCGAGTATTGATTTTACCAAACAAACGTGTAATATTATTACGCTTGGCAAATATTAAATTTAAAGAATGTTACGATAATTTGAGGAAAATTTCACGGTTCGATGATCAATTTCTTGATAAAGGCTCAGATTTCAAAACAAGTTGTTTAATATTTTTGGTATTATTAACTTTATATTTAGATAGCGGAATTATCGCGGATTTCTCTATTCTAAAAGGATGGAATTTGATTAAAGCCGTAAAAATAGTGGTATGATATATTTTTGATAAAGTGTTCGGTCGAGCCAGTTTCGAAGAAGCTCCTGTAGCCTGCTAATTCGATTTCGATTTATTCGAGCTACAATAGGAGGCGAATAAATCGTGCGAAAGCGAGCAAGCTTTACCGCGATTATTTCATATCAAGCGTAAAGTACGTGTCAATTGAATCGAACGCGATCGCTCGAAGAGAGTAGGGAATTTGGCGCGGTATCGAAGGTAAGATGTTGAGATAAAAGTGCGGATTATTGGAAAGTGAGAATGCGGGTTTGTTTCGAAGCAACGTGTCGTGCGCACGGGTCTGTAGGGCGTATTATCTCACCCGCAGTTCAATAGGCTGAACCGAAACAAAGGGACCACGAAGCAAAATAATGCGAACCGGTTTCAGGGACCAGGAGCTAACTGAGAAAAGGGATCTCGATGTGGTGGTACGTGTATACGGCATCGTGCGGGTGTTTGTAGAAGTTTTAGAGGTACGTGTTGGTAAGCCTGGGCCCGTGTGAGTGGAAAATGAGGAGGACTACGTGAGGGTGGTGTGGCCACGAGCAGTGGAAACAATGGAGGAAATAAAATAAAGCTTTGGACGAGGATAGAGGGAAGAATCGCGTGTGAGAGAGAACAAGTCAGACCAGACCACTTTGGTTCAAGATAAAGCAAGAAGGGAGAGGAGAATTATGAGAGAAGGATAGGTTTGCGAGAAGAAAGGAAAAAACGAAACTCGTTCATTCGTTTTTCCTCGCTGCTACTTCTTTTCGCCGCTACGGAATTGTATTTATGT
The DNA here is from genome assembly GCF_014825855.1 of Bombus pyrosoma. NCBI lineage: Eukaryota > Metazoa > Arthropoda > Insecta > Hymenoptera > Apidae > Bombus > Bombus pyrosoma. Next base: position 388,563 of record NC_057784.1, read on the forward strand.
TAATAGAGGGAACGTGTAATAATGCCGTTCGTATGATAACTCTATATTGGTTCCTGCCGAATGATCCCTGCGATGGGGCACGAGAAAAAAGCGCCGGCGGTCCGTTGATTCGGCGGAAATGTTATTGAAAGAAACAAACATGAAAGGAAAAGGTAAAAGAGGAAAAGAGAAAAAATAGGCAAAAAGAGAAAAAGAGGAGGAAGAAGAGAAAGAAAACGCCCCTCACGAATCCAACGGTAAACGGCTGCAAGTGGCAAACACGGTTTACGTGCCACACCGCTTTACTTTCAATTCCACTTTCAAACTTTTCCAGCCGCTACGCCGTTCTCAAATAAACGATATCAGACCGCCTATTTGTTTCTCGGCGAGACACGACATTCGTGTGGCACGTTTTAATGCGGTAAGAAGATATTCCTAGACACGCATGTCTCTGACTTCGTTACTCGAAATGGCGGTATACTCACGATGTAACGTCGCGCAAATTAACAGCACGGTATTTATAATAGAATTCACTTACTTCTCACGATCGCAAAGATACCGCAGCTCACCGAGTAAATAGATTTTGCCGGGGCGACTTGCTCCAGTTAGTTGGCTCTCATTTTGGTTTCGTTCGAGATTACGTGTTCACCGTAAATGTTATTAAGATCGTACGATATTTCGTAGTTAATAGCGCAAAATGTACGCGGTGCCCGGGCGAGGACTATACCCACACTTTTTTGCAATTTAGTTGGTTCGATCAGGTTTGCCAGATTAAGTCTCTTTTCAGCCTTCGAGTATAACAAAAGGATTTGCATTTTCAGGCGCGCGCGAGCGCCCGCTCGAACCGAGGAAAGAAAGCTAGGACGGCTTAAAAATAAAGGATCGAAGGTGGGACGAATACGAAGGACGCGTAGAACTAAATCCGGCCGACGACCCCTCTTACACATAAGCCTACCTCCTCTTTTTCCCTTGCTTACGTCACCGGCATAATCAGCCTTGGCTCCGATTAATCCGTTGCCCGTCCAGTTATTGCTCTCCCTTGATTTCGCTCTGAACGATACTGCGTAGGGCTAGGACGCGGTCCTATCGTATATCAAAGTGTCTCGTCTTACCGGAACAACGGTTGCTTGTCAAAATCCGTAATCCCTGCGCATCACTCGTGTCTGCTTAACGACAAGTCGACACGAATCACCGGCATCGGTAAACTCTAACGTGTTTGTTAATCAGTCTAGGTGTGCAGCATCGTTTCTGCTCCGAAAACTGATATTTAAATTATCCTTAGTTTCAGAAATACCCATTATACTCCCGATTAGAATAATCGTTAAAATCGTTAAATCGATGAGATCGCTTTTTAAAATTTGGTTTATTTTTGATATTTGATAGACGCATATCTATACCAAACAAATGTGCCTGGTATCGATTATTATATTGTATTTATAGATTCTATGCCCAATTTAAAGTTGATACTATAACGTTCGTGAAATACATACATGGACAGCGGCGGTGTATTTCTTCCTCAGTTTCCCTACCTATAGTTTCGTTCGGTTTTCACATTCGTAAAGGATAAAGTGGAAAAATGTGAAGTAAATGTTCCATATTTTTCCTCGAGAAAAGTTACGAATAGAATATGGTCGAATAAATAACTCATTGTCAGAGTCGGAAAATATGGAAAAGTTCAGAAATATTCAGCGGTTGCATATTGGAGTTTCGGTTGTTTCTATCTAGGTTGCACTTACATTTTCCCTTGGATTGTGAATTATTCGATGAAAATGGTATTATTATCTACATCATTTTCTAGGTGACACGCAAAATAAAACGTGTACACTTTCGTACTTACAATTTCGTAGGATGATGGTAGTAAGAGGAAATTTTCGCAAATTTCTCGCAAGTTCTTTGTACTTTGACAACGTGTATTTACGCGTTTAATTTAATTAATCGAATACTATATCCTGTGTGAAATTTTCACGAATAATAAGAGGTAATTTATCTTTGCAAATAAGGGTAGCTTATTTTTGCGATACTCGTAATTCGAATTAGTGGTATACGAATAGCGAATAAGAAATATTTGTAAGAAAACATAAAAGTGTTGTTTAAGTAAGTTTTGAAGTGTTCGACGCCTAGGGAATTCTGCTACTGGATTTTACTATCATGAAAATCGAGTTTCAGAGAAAAGTCGTACGAGAACGATTTTGGTCTTTGTTCGTCGTTTCTTGATTCGACGGTTTTATAACGAAATAAGTGGAGGAAGTTAGGTTTGCGAAAAGCTGAAAGTTGAAGAAACGAATATTTTAAAGAAATAAAGAAGTAAGGTTTAATCAGTGCATTGTTGAATTGCGCGATTTCTATTCGGTGGAATATTCTTACTGAAACCTAGACCGATGATCGGCCCCTGTGTAGCAACAGATTTTCCATCCTGATCGCTACCTGGAAAACCACAGATCCTGCACGGTCCCACGGATACGGCCACGCCCTACTCGCCAACACGATAGCGCGATTTCATACGCGTTTGAAGTTGGTTTGAGGCCAGACCGATGTCGGGAAAGGTTGGCTGGCCAGCCAGCCCTGGCCTGCCGCAGTCGGCCGGCCGTGCGCGGCAGTCCGCTTTTTGGCGAGCGACCGGACAGAAATGTTGTTTAGCTTGATTGAACTTTCAGCGCGGGGGTCCACTCTCAAAGCACGCTGCTTGCCACCCCCGCCCTCCCAATGTCCCCTGCCGTCCCCTGTTGTCCCCTGTCGTCCCCTGGTTGCTTGCTCTCTTATCTATAGCCGCGTTTCTCTGCGTTTCTCCGCCTCACTCTACCACACTCGTCGACTGACCGATCGGTCGGCCCTCTTCCTCCTCTTCCGCTTTTCTATCTTTTTCTCTTTTGCGTTGAATCTTGCCTGCGTCCTGTCTCTTTGCTTCCTCTTTTCGACGAAAGCTCGAGTATCCACATCAGCCGGCGCGGTGCTCTTGGCTTTGCCGCGCTCGCTCTGTGCAGCTTGTTTGAGCGTTCCATGCCTCGTACACCTGCACGATTTACTCTAGTAACGAGAAACTGAAGAATCTCGATCACGTTCACCGGAGTGTGTATTCGAATGCTTTCGGTGAAACGTTTCAATGTCGAAACGGGCACGGTTGGTGAGATCGGTTCTTACGATCGATAAACGGTGACACATTGTCGCTCTCATCGCCGTTCTCATAGTCGTTCTCATCGTCGTTCTCATCGTCGTTCTCATCGTCGTTAACGAAGAATTGCAAAACTCGGCTAATCGGTCGAACACGATTCTCCGACGGTGTCGAATTGGTATTGGAATATACGTTTCTCTTCACATGGAACGTGTATATTATGCATTTATATATGTATATACACCAGCTCCCATATACGTATATTTCGAACGAATTGGAAAGAACGAGACTGACACGCGATCGCTAACTCTGGCTGTTTTATCGCGGAAACCTCGTTAATTTGCCTCTCTTGCGCTTCATTTTTTTCTTCGTCGAGCTAACATACTCCGTAATGAAGCCTCAGACAACCAAGTTCCTTTTCTTCTCTTATTCGTCACGTAGTGCACGCTATACGCGGTTCTTTCGAATCTCTTACACGTGAACCGCATGCTTTATGCTTACCACGGAGAACGAACCTCGTCGAAAGGGCACGGGAAAAAAGACGGACTCTGAATATTTCAGTGAAATTCCTTAAGATTCTCGCACGCCGATAGGGAAAAAAGCCGCCCGCCATCCGATGCTCGCATTATATGGGTTAGCCCGTTGTTCCTGTCGTTCCAGAGGAGGCGTTCTCTCTCGCAATCAGAAGGAGCTTCATTGGTTTACCGTTACAGAGACGTCGAGGACGACGGCAACGACGGCAACGACGGCAACGACGACAACGACGACAACGGTATCCTTCGTTCTGAATGCTATTTATCCGGGAGCAAACAACGCGACCGTCCGCCTCTTCATGGGTGTGCGTTAACGCAAACGGAACGAGAAGCGGCTCGCCAAGATCAACGGCATTCATATTGAACGAGGCGCAGATTCTGAATATTCATGCCACCGTGTAGGGGCGAACACCGCCGCCGCGACGGCACGACGTAAAGAGGAGATAGAGGGGACAGACGAACTTAGTTCCCCGTACGGAAGGGCAAAACGCGCCTTAATGCCTCGGTGATGTGAGCAAAACACGTAGTGCGGTTTCTACCCACACGCCGCTACAGCGTCGCGTCGTATAACGCCGCCCGTGTACACTGTACAGGGTGTCCGATAACCTTTTGGTCCCTGCCTCGTCCTTACCTCGTCTTTGCGCCGGGGATACACTTGCCCTAAACCTTCTACCGTTTAATTGATATTTACCCTTTCTGATCCTATCCATCGTCTCCTTACTTCTTTATCCGTGTAAACGAATAAGGTTCGAGGAAAGGCACTTTTACGAGTTAAATTTCAATTATTATTAGACGCGGTTCACGGACGTTGATCGTGCTAGCGCTAATGAATGAAATTTCATTTTGCATAACCGACGTAACCGTTTAAGTAGGCTTGTTGAAAGAGATGTCTCTGGCTGATATTCACGATGCCATATCGTGGATCCATTGTACCCGAAGACTTTGGAGTTAACCCCTGGCTTCAGATTTATAGGAGAGACTGGCGAGCGGAAGGCTGAGGATTATTGAGCCTCCCTTTACTACATACGTACGTCACCATGCATACACGTCCTGGTGTAGAGGGCTAAAATTATCTATTGATTTTGAATGGGTGGCCACCATGGCGGATTAGGCTGACCAGCAGGTTGCGGTGATTGAGGCTGTGTCTGGCCTTCTGCCCCAGCCGTCCGCCAGCTTTATCATGCCCTCCTACCATTGGCGTGGAACACGTGTAATCAGCCGCCGATCAGCCAAACATGAGGGCCGAGCTCGCCGCATATTATTTTGCGGTCAGCCACGGCTTACGAGTAGACGCGAAAAATTTATGGCTCGGCGAGGCTCCACTGAAAGAGAACAACGGCCGCGATCAAATATCGCGCAAAAAGTTGGAGCTTTCGGGGCTCGAGTTAGATTAAGTTGGAAACATATGGATACTCCGTATGGAACTTCCTTACACGCAAGCACTTTAATCAAAACCTTTATCGAGTGAAACTTGGGTTCTTTCGAAAGCGATCGTACCGGAGTTGTAGTTGTGGAACGGTAATTTATGAACATTAATCGAGATTAACTCGACCGGATAAGAGAAAAAGCTGAAGCTCGCACGTCAGTCGTGTAAAATATTTAACGGCTTTTACGTATATATTAGATCGTCGTCTCGGTAAACTTCTTTTCTGAAAGTACTCGTGCGAATAGGAACGTAGCAGAGAGAGAGAGAGAGAGAGAGAGAGAGAGAGAGAGAGAGAGAAAAGTGAAAATCGACATTGATCGTGCGAAATAACCAAGTTTGGTTTGAAGGAATTTTGGAGAAATAAACGGCAAAAAGGAAGAGGAAGGAGAAGACAGAGGGAAGTAAAGGCCCGGAAAACCATAAAAGACGAAATTATTCGAGGAAAGCGAGATCGGTTTGCGAGGTTGCGCGGCAGAAAACCGTCCTCTGATTTATCGAGCAAATTAAAGAACTTTCTAAGCGGCATTCCTAACCTTTCCTATCCTCGTTTTGCAAAGTGGCTTTAATTAAAAGACCATAAAGAGTCAGCTAGCTGGGCATAACAGTGGCGGAAGCTCACGTGTGAGGAACGTAGTGTGAAGAGTAGTGGGGGGGGGATATGGACGACGAAGGGGTATGGGGTATCTGGGAAAGCACGACCGCTCCTTTCATGTCCGCTCCGTTGCTGTAACAGGCTAGGATGAAGGGGTTGGTTACGGATGGACTGGGTGGCGTTGCTTGTGGAATCGTGGGAACGATAGAGGGAGGAAAGGGGCACGAAGGTGGCGAACGAGGGAACGAGCAAAGTAAGTTGAGCCGGTTATACACGGTAACTCGCTTCCCTAATTATTTCTACCTCGGTTTGCGAGTAACGGCTATATAACAGGATTCCATTGTTTAACTGTTAATTTTTGCGGCGTGCGACCATCACGGCCGTCTAACAGCCGTGGCACGCGAACCACGCCGGCGATTCTGCCGTTCTCCTTTGCCTCCACTCTTTCGCCGCAACGCCAGTCCCAATTATTTGCCTCCGCCTCCTTTCGAGAGAACTCTATCGTTCACGACGAGCCGCTCTTGAATCTCTTATGAGCCCATCCACCGGCGAATACCTTCCTCGCCAAAGGCGCAGCCACCAGAAACTTGGCTTATACGGATGAACGGTGCGCATCTTCTCGTATTCTGAAAGCTGCATCAAAAGGCCAGGTAAACGAAATCGGCGGCTCGTGTCTAGATTCGCACTTGACTCGTGAAATTAATTTTACACCACCGGTTCCGGATTCTCGGGTCCATATTTACCGAACCGAACCGATCCAATTTCCAACGATTTCACAATTAATCGTTTTCATTGGAAATTTTTACTCGCGCACATTCTTACGCGTTACACGTATTTGTTTATTTACGGCAATGTTCGACCGTGTTCGCGAGAAGATGCGTCTGCGATGTGACTCGTCAACGAAGGTCGTAAATTGTCGTCTCGATTAGTATCGGCACCACGAATCAGCCGATTCCCTACGATTCGATTACGACGATGAGGATATTTGGATAGAATCTGACACAGGATTTTATAGTTTAAATATAACTATATATTTCACGAAGAACACCTTCGAAGACTGAATGTGCGAATAAATGTTAAGTTTAAGCGAAATGGTGTCTTGCACGGAAAGGAAATCGGAGACAGAAAAATAAAACTGGAGAAAGGTATATGGCATCTTTAGAAAATTAGAAATGGCTATTCACGAAAGATTGTTGTGGATGAAGAGATGGACGAGCGTGTAACGATTGGGTCGCGATATGGAATAGGTAAAGTTGGTTAAAGCCGATTTAACGTTTGCAGCGAGAAAACGTAATCGAATTGAACGGTTTATAGGCGAAATAGAATAAGAGTACGACGTTTATTTTTCAAGCGCAAACGTATATCGTATACAGACCAAACGGGGAAAGCATCGTCAGAGTCATAAGCTATCTCGGTGTGCATACTTAACGACGTACAGGTCCGATATATCAAAAATTAGGGCACACGGCATGTCTATTTAGGTGCTCTACTCCACGATGCACGTGACGTGACAGAGAGATAAAAGAAACAGGCTCGTTCTCGTCCTCGGCGTGTTTCGTGCCCGTGATTTGGAAAATCTCTGTATTCCACGAACGTTGCACGGTTTTGCCTCGAAATAAGCAATATGCGCAGGACCGGTTAGCTGCTTATTATGTTTCTTTGTTCTCGAACGAGATAAAAAGAGGCTCGAGATAGCGGCAAATCGTAAAGTAACCTGCCGAACAGTATACAGATATAAGACGTCATGATCGCTAAAGCGTTATACATATTCGTCTCTTACTAAACGATGTCACTGTTTATTCGGCCACAAAAATTTCTGGCTTCTCGCTTTCACGGATCTCTTACTCGTTCTCCGATCTGTTAATCAAACTGTTTCATATACATATGTAACTTTGATTGTACATGGAGTGGTGCTCTCGCTAGAAGAATCAAAAGGAGAACTCGCTGATCAGACATTGTTTCGACATCAAGGATAATAGTGCTTGCATCGTGTGTGTGTGTGTGTGTGTGACTGGTTTGAAATTTGTCTTATATTCTGATTTCACATAGATTCACAGATATAGCGATTGGGCCGACGAAACACCGCGCGGCGGCTTCTCTCCTTTCAGACTCTCATGCGAGAGAATCAGCCTGCACGACGTACATGCAGGATAATATTCAGTAGCGAAATATCTTTGAACGTAGCTTTCTTTCTCCTAGATCAGAAGCCGGTTTAATCGCTAAAAATCGAAATTTGGGAACGCAATGTCGACACAAGATATTCCGGTAGTCGAATGAAATGCGAAAATGTTAGCGTGGAAAGTGCAAATACCAGGAGTTTTTAGGATAAAATATCTGGTACTTTCTTCTTTAATAAGAAAACCAGGCTGTAGCGAGAATGGAAAGAGGTGTTCTTTCGGTCGTCCATGTCCCGTGGGGTAGGTTGCTGCCGCGTATACCTATCTACTCTCTCTCTCTCTCTTTCTATCTCTCTCTGGTTGGAAGAGCGGTAGCAGAAGACGAAACGAGATAGAACAGCCACGGGATAGGACGAGGCGTGTTGGTTCGAATAAGAGACAGATCTATAGCAGCGAGTTACGAGGGATGAGGGAGGAAAGCAAGTACAAGCAAGCAAGGCAGCAAGCAAGCAGGCAGCGAAACGTTACCTATAGTAGTAGTAGGCCGTGGCTGTATTGATCAAGACGAGGCGGGACGGCGGTAGCCTCCTACGCTTCTATTTCCGTTGTTGCCCCTGTTCTTGCCTCCTCGCGCTTTCGAGAAAACCCTCGTTCCTTCGGCCCCTTCTTTCACGGCGGCCTTCCTTTTTTCGGTTCTCTTTGCGAAACCTTCGAGTTTCTGCAGCTAGGAACAGATCACCACCATCGCCGGCACACCGACACCAGACGCGCGGCAAATCTTCCATCATGGGATAGTTGGAAGCCGCATCGAGTTCCAGGGATCCACTCATTTTCGAATCTATCCCCGCGGCGCTTGGCACGGAGTTGGATTACCGGGCTCTCGCTTTTCTTCTCCTTTTGCTCCTTCTCCCTCTTCTTCTTCGTAAGACCTTTATTTTTTTTTTTCGTCGCTTCTGCCGTTTCGTCGTATTAGAGATCTCGTGGTTGTATCGCTTCTCCGATTGCGAGAAAGTATGCAGATTCCAAGCATCGTACCGTTTGCCGTTTCATATCCATCTGATCGTAACCCTTAGTATCGACACTTTGTTTTTTAAATCGACACGTTTTTATTCGCGGAGATCGATTATTTCTGTTTGTTTGGCGGAGTCAACAAATTGTAAGTTTCCAAATTTTTTTTATAAAAACTGTGAACGAAGAACAGGGGTATACTTTTGACGTAGAAAAGAGCAAAACCGCTTGCCCGGATATGAAAGAAGTTAATATGTGAAAACGCGACCAGTATGTATATATATATATATGTATATATATATATGTATAGCGAGTAAGCGGTATTCGAGCAGACGGAGTCGAGGACTATTTTACGCTCAGCTGCTCCATCGTATCTCATTTTTCCTTCCGTTTTCCCGAGATTTTGTAACTTTTAACTGCGAAGCATTCGACTATATCTTCTAACTGAGCGTCACATCGTCTCCTTAATACGATGCGAAGCGTGTAACTGTTGCTTCCTTGCCCTTATCATTTCTGTTTCTTGATTAATTTTAGTAGTCGCGTAACATTTGCTGTAAGAAAATTTAAGGATGGATAAATAAGGATTGGAGCATTTCTAAATTGCGTATACATAAAATTTATCTAAACGTTAGGTTGCTTTTGGTAGTCGGGAGAAACCTATACGTATAGATTTTATACGGTATACATCGACGAAACGTAATCTCGAAGTTGAAAATAGTTTCGGCCGCGTTGCACACTGGATTTAACAGTAATGACGTTATCGTTAATGCCATCCGTTGTGGAACAGGAACACAGAGTTGAGTGGAATTTTTCCGTGGAGGCCAGGAGAAACGTTGTTATCTCGGTCGATGTCGCGCGAACGAGAGACCAGAGATGAGGAAAAAGTGCATATAGACGCGTGCGCACGCACGATACCGAGCGATGCCGCGCGGGGGTGCGAACCAACGAGTTTACGTTTCACCCGTTACGGATGGAGTAAATGTAGGGAAAGATGAGGGATTGCGGTTTCCAGGCTGGACAGGGGGTGACGGAGCCATCGGAGAGGGGAGCGGGAAGAGGGAAGAGGGTAGAGAAACATCGGAGAGAGATAGAAAAAAATTCTGCGCCCTCCACATGTCCGTCCATGCGTGACGGTGTGCGTAGCTCGTATATTTATGCGATACATTACGTATTCGGGTAAATGACACGTGACTTGATTTACTGGCACTGACGGCAACGGAATAAAATCCAGCCAGATGGATCTGCGCGATTTCTGAGCAACTCCCTTGATGTCTGCTGTAGCGCAGGCGTACTGTATCTGAATTTTAATCGTCTGCTTCCGGTGCTAATTAATCACTCCGTCGGGCTTACCCATGTTTGATATATTCCTTTCGTCGCGATTAATTTTTTACCCGGCAAGTAGACTCCGTTCACCTTTTACAGTGATTTATAAACGAACGCTCGCATACGTGTGCACGCAACCCATCCAAATCCGTACATGTGTATGATGGACGGACACTGTTCCCATGGATTCATATTTTTCGCTATAAAATACTTCTCCGCGAATACAATTTTGAAAAAAGAAAAAATTCCCCGCGTATCGTAAACTTTGCCTTTTCTTCTCTATTTGTCAAATGCAAAGGAAACACCGTACCACCCGTGATTATCGCGCTTTATTATAGCTACAATGAAAAGTGTTTAGAAATATAATATGTCACGCAAAACGTAACTCTCTATCTTTTGGTAAAGTTACGCATCAATTGTTTTCAGTTTTATTGGCTCGCATGCAAAATGCGGAGACCGAATAGAAATGCAGCGTCAGCATAATAAACAATATGCATGTTGCGTTGCGCTTGCAAAATTGCAGAGCAACGTGCTATGTAACACAGATAACGATATTGAGAATTCAAGAACGGTTTCAACATTATAATCTAACGTTATAGACGTCGATATTATTCCGAACGCTATTTACCAAGCGTTTCGCATTAGAAATTACGATACAGGTTATCGGGTTTATTTAGCGTAAGCCCGTATTAAAAGTAATATATAGCAGGAACTCGTACTCTTTTCACGATATCATCGGTGCGCGCAACTTGCAATTAGTTACGGTAAAAATGGGAAGTACGTACACATATTTCCAATTTTTCTTGTCAAAAGGTTATTTTTTTACATTTCTATCGTACGGCGTGAAAGATATACGAAACAATGTCGGCACTTGGAAAAATTGTGGCAGCTCGTTGGAGCGGTGCACGGTATGCTGCATCGGAGAATTCAAGCGGGGAGGGGTTAGAAGAGGGTGACTGCTAAGCTTCCTGGCTACGGCCAAAACACGCACCACCCCTTTTAGTTCTCTTTCGTCTTTCAACGGTGAAGCTTGCGCGTAAACCAACCGGCTCCTTTAATTGATGTAGTTTTTATCGACTTATGCACGCCTCGAACCGTTGCGCGTTACTCATTCAGCCGCTTTTCCACAAGTCGGGCTCTGAAAGAAACCGCATCGTTTACCGCCACCAATGGCGTGCACTTTCGCACCCTCATCCCATTCTCGCCCTCTCTGAATGCTTTCTACTTAACAGAATCAATACCACGTACCAAAGTGACTGAGCCGGTACAAAGGGGCAAGTCGCTTCAGATTTGTGTCGATCTCTTTCCGAGCTACTAAGTATGTTCAAGCATCATCGAAGGTTGCATCGCCAGGAATATTGCAATCACGCATGTTTCAGAGTGCACGCTGCATAGTTTGGATAGTTACGTTACCTACGACAACGAAAAATGATTTTATACAACGAATTATGGACACGTTTATTCGTAAAACGACAATTTCCCGGCAACTGCTTCTAATTGTTTGGAAAAAGAAATAATTCTGTTGATGGTTGGGTTACGTCGAAAGTAAATACGTAGACGATGATTTCGATGGCACGTAGACTTTGATGAAGATACGATTTGAAAACGTAGGGTATGAAAGAATCGAACCCGTTGCAGGTAGAAGATTGTTCGCTATGGATCTGTTGCTCGGTGAGACCCAGCTCGCGGCAAAGATAGCAAGATAGAAGAAACTCCTTAAAAAGAGTAGTCCGCTTCTCCGCGATCTAGACAAATGCACTCCAGTTGTTTTCCCTGGTTCGTTCCGTTCGGCCTTTATCAAATCTCCTCTCTCGGAGCCAGACCGAGGCTTTCCGCAGTTGGGAAGAACTACCCGATAAGGTCCCACCTCCTTCTTCTATACAGAACGTTCTTTACGAAAAAAGGACGAAGAGTTGGCGCGGGTAGGAGAGTCACGATAAATACTTTCCACTACATCGCAAGACAGTACGAGCGAGCAACAGAGAGAGAGAGAGAGAGAGAGAGAGAGAGAGAGAGAGAGTGAGAAGAGGGATAGCAGGAGGAGGAAGGGCGGAAAAGGGAAGAAGGAGGCAGGGGTGGCCGACGATGGACGGGGATGAGTGTATGAGAAGAGCTTCGTTGCATCTTCGTTCGCTTCCCAACGGAGTCGAAAGTTTCCACGCTGAAGGAACCTCGAGTAGTTTCACCGATCGAGGGCCCTCCACCTTCCCCTTCACTCATTCCTTGCGTTGAGAGAAATTTTCTCGTTGCCAGGTGAAGCTGACCTTTTTTGTTAGTACAATAGAGAATTTCATTACGTGGTTTCCGATAGTCTCGAGTACCGCGATACACGGAATGCCTTTTTACGCGTTTATTCAAGCATTATTCCGTTCTTTATCTTACGTCGAACGTGAAAAAATGACGCGTGTTAAATCTACTCGACGGAAGCGATTTTATCATGTTAGAGGCCGCTTTCTTCACAGAAACCCTCCTACTTGGCCGTGGGACGATCTTAAAACACATCATTAACGACTTCTTCTTCGTTCGAATAACGTCGCATCGATTTCCCGATTTAATTCTCAAAATCGCACGCGTTAACGATAAAAGGCCTACTTAAATAAGCCAGTGTGACAGTTGCGCTTAACTTGCTATTGATAACGGATCTCTTTGTAAATTACGAATATACGAGGATATATCGGCGCGATAAAGTCGCGTTAGACGACGGACTGGAAGGTTGATGATCGGTGGATTTTTCGTGAGGTGCACGCTGTATTTCATAACCGTGTCCTCGAATAGGAAACTGACTTAAAGCGTGTAAGGCGGTAGATGATTCCGTGCGAGGGGAAAGGTAAGAAGAGAAAAGAAGCAGAAGTAGCTTTGCAGACTGCGAGGATGGAGCTGTCCCAGCGGAGGACTGTGTGATATCACTCCGATTCTACCCCTACTCCCGCGCCAGCAGCGCAGCTGCCGTACTTTTAATATTGTTCTACCAGACTTAAAATATGAGACTGCGCCACAATTCGAGCCTCTGTGCCGAGCTTCGGGATTCGGGCTTCGTACTTTGCGCTTCGAGCTTCGTTCCGTCCGTTGTGAACCAATCTTGCTTATGAAGAGTCGGCTCGACTCAACCGTAATCTACTTGAGCAATAATTTTTCAAAAATCTCCTCGAACTCTCGTAACTTGGCTCAACGTATTGTAACTAATTACGGAAAAGCTTTCTCGAGAAGTCCGCCTATTAAATTGCAAGTCCGTTTGTCATTCGCGCGAAACGCTACGTCGGATAAAAACATACGGACGTTAACTTCGATATAACTCGTTCCAGAAGAAGTAAGTACAACCGTGCGACAACAAACGGGGCAAAAGTTATCAAAACACCGTCTATCCCTGAGCTTTTACGGCCAATACATTTATCAAGGGTATTTTTGCGAATCGTGAAACAGCGGCCCGAGTGAGTTAACAAGTTTTAGACGACAAAAGAGTAAAAAACGAGAGAAAGAAAGGATGAGAAAATCGGCGCGACATATTTGTCGTACCGTGAAACGGCAGCGCCGGCTGGGAGTCTGTTTGTTTCGATACCTTCGCGCCGCCGTTTGTCTTAATTGTTTACCCAATTTGCCTTTTTACCCGTGCTGTACGACTGCGTCACTCGCGACGAATGTTATTCGGCGAGTCGGTTCGTGTATATCGGCCGTTCGTCGGATTTCCGGTGCGGATTTGTTTGTCCGCAAAGTTTCGCCGCACTACATCAGAGGCGGCTGCCACAGTCGCGCGATTCAGTTGTTGCGAAACCCTTGGTTCGCAACTTCGTAGACGCGATTCCACACAGCAGGCGTTACACATGCCGCATCTGCACTTTCGGATCCAGCCCTGACAATTACGAGATTTCAAGATGTGTATCGCCTTTCGTTTTCTACCTGAACAACGAGGTCTATCGCCAACGGTGCATCCGCGATTCCGACAAATGGTCTTGCATTACTCATTTTATATATAGTACATACGCAACGTGCGAATTGTGTGGTTTTCTTAGTCATCGCCACGAACACGACCATCGATGACCAATCGTTTCAAAAGGAAATTTCGGCACTACTTTTTCCACGTTTACGACACGACCTCGTGAGTAAGTTAAAAAACTGGATTCTGCTGGTAGAATCCTTGGTTTATCCGGGATTCGAACAAACTTATACGTAAAGAAAAAACTCTCGATCTCTCGTTTCTCTTTTACAGACTCTGTTGTGTAATTTGAAAATATAGCTTCATCGATTTTCCCAGCACGTGCGAAAAATGCAGACCTCTGTCTCGTGAACGGTTTATCGATCTTATTGCTTCGACCAATACGAAAATCTTATTATAAAATAAAATATTAAATTATTTAAATGGAATGCTTGAATCGGTATAGTAAAAGAAGCCTATTTATATATCAAGAATTAGGAGTTGTTTCAAGCGTGAACGATAACTTAAACCGATAAGTTTAATAAGGGTATTAAGCGATTGGATATACGAAAGCTTAAAGCAACGCTTTCCGCAACTGAAACGAGAGATCGTCTCTAAACACGGAAAGTGGCCTTGGGGCTTTTCTCCCTCGCATACTCTTGATAAAACACGGTACGCAAAATATTTCGCGTTCGAGAACAAACGAAATGCAAATGGGGTCGGGGCTATGCGTCGCAGACGTTTGGCAACACTGTTTGGGTTTCGTCCGAGGGTAGCTTTGGCAGTTGGTAGCCGAACGGAGAGTATACGCGAGACAGACACGGGAGGAAAAGAGAGGACAAACGAGCGAACGAATGAGAGGGTGAGAAAAGAGGGATGGCCAAAAGAGAGAGAAAGAGAAGTGAGCAACGTTGGGTCGTTGTACCACGTCCCGTCCGTCAACACCTCGCCACCCCCGGCCAGGCGAAACTATAAAACACACGTGACACCCCTCACACTACTCGCTACTACCCCTCTTTGGTGCACCACCGCGTTATACCGATCCAGACTGCTTGCCTACCAACGACCAAGCTAAAGTCCTGCGCCGCTATTCTCTTCTTTTCCTCCATCCATTTGAGTATTCCCTTTAAAAAGGCCACCACCAGCAAAATAAGAAAAATAAAGAGAACGAGATACAACAGGAACGAGATATCGCGGATTTTCCAACGACGCGACGTACAAGTGATCCCGGAAACTCGCGCTTCACCCGAGTGTTTTTCGCTTATTCGCTGATTTACTAGAAGAGGATTAGGAGAGGATGCGCAGGAAGGAATCGTTGTTTCTTTCTTGGTAACATTTTCGATTATCCTAGCGACGATTTGCTTGTGCGAGACCTCGCTAAAATAACCCTGACGGCACCGGTTGCATCCTGATCGGAACTATTCGTGCGAAGCCGCGTTATTTCGACACGAAAGGAGGACATGGCAATTGGAGTAAGCTTCCTGCGCACCAATTTCAGCCAGTAGGTAATTATAAGTTGGACGAGTAGGGCGGCAGTTTGGGGGCCATCGTAATGGTCAAGCGCGTCATTGGTCGAACTATTTTAATATTTTAAGATGTTACTGCGATGTATGCGACAACGGCTGCACACTTGCATAAATGATGGACTTATGGTAATGCAGTACTCTAATTCGGTGTACAAGGACTACGATAGTAGGACGATCGGCCACATGGTTAGGTACACAAGCCGGAGAAAATGGAGGGTGCGTGTTTTGCGCCTCGTGTAAATCCCCGTGTCTCGGCGTATTTGTCGTTTAATTTAGACATTTCCTACTCGTGCCGGTGCGCCACCACGTGGCCCATCGCGTTCCACTCATTGCACAAACAACTCGTTAAGTTCAGCAGGCAGTCCTAATTCGGCCGTAACAGCCTAACAGGGACGTGCGCCTCTTTGTTCTCTTGCTGTTACCATTCGATTTGTTCGCGCCAATACCAACCTGCTCGAGCTTCTGTCCATCACTTTTTTTTTTTTTTTTCAATTACATATTACCGTTCGGATTTTCTCGGAAGCCTGCAGTGTGCCAGTGGAACTGATAAATTTTAATTTCCTCCGAGATACGATTCCTCCGGATAAAAGGGATTCGAATTGAACAATTTGACAGAACGTTACGTTAAACGTAATTGAAATCCGTTTACGTTTCTCACGTCAGCGTAAAATCGACGTGTATTATATTTGTTTAGATTATATAAAAGACCCCTTGTGACGTGTTTAACAGCGAGAGGCAATCTCTTCGCGTTATATTCAACCTATGCTCGGGCACACAGACTCGTCGTTATAACGCTCCGGTCGAAACATAATTCCCTTTCTAGAGGTTTGTACCGCGTACGGCGGCGCGTTATTATACCCGAAGCATGAGAGACGTCGTATAATATTCAAGATTTCCCGGAAACTTGGGAAAGATACGTATCGATGATAAATTGAAAAAGGAAAAGGAGAAAAGCTATAGCTGTCTGCAGACTGCTGACCAATGGTACATTAGATACTGGACATTCGTGATTTCCGTGGAGACCAATAGTCTCCGTCGTTGTTGACAAACGAACGAAGGTTAGGTCGAGACGTCGAATAGGATTTAGACGATCTCAGAATAGGATGGTCGAATGTGCGGAGAGTTTGGTAAGAGTAAGGAGGAAGAGGCCACCGAGGAAATAACGTCGGCAGCCCGCCGAATGGCAAACGGGTACGTAGGAGAGCGCGGTAGCACAATCAGGCTTGATGCCAAACAGTTCTAGCCACTCCCAACCGGTTCCACCCGTGGGATTGGTTGGCAATTACAAGATGCGCGATAATCCGCAGACTTGGCAACCGGTGCCACTTGCGTTAACCCACCAAGATTAACACTTACCTACACGTAACTCTTGGCTCCCCTTTGGCTGCTGCTCCTTCTTCTTACTTTGTCGTCGCGAGCAGCCATGCTTTCTGCCGATATCAATAACCAGCTCTCTCTCTCTCTCTCTCTCTCTCTCTCATCTCTCTCCCTTCCTATGACAACGTTATTCCCATTCACCGATGAATCAAGGATCGTTCTACGTTCCAATCCTCTATCGAGGCTCGTTCCAGTGTAGTCAATAGCTTTCTACGAAAAAAGAACGCTATACGTATATACCGGTGTCTTATTAAATTTTCTTATAAGGATCTGCGAATACATTGAAACAGTCGAAGCACAATAGTATTCCTCTGTGCTGTCGCCATTCGCTCTCTTTTAACAGCTTTACTAAGCCGCAATAGATATAAGCCGAATAGATCAAGGCAATTCTGTTAACATTGTAACATCAATTGGGATAAAAAGCGAATGTGCTACCGAGCAGATTAAATTTCATTGAATTCGACGACGACGATGCACGGGTATCGATGCTTCCTTGGGATTTATTTTCTAGAGAAACACGGTTCAGATTTTAAGCATAGTTTCGTGTAAAGAGAGGTATGAGGCTACTACCTTCGAGCATCGTCGGCCGCTACGTAGGAGGAGACATGGTCTCTCGTGGAAGAACTCCACGTAACTCAACGAGGGGGGGAACTATCGAGGGATTAGAGTTACTCTGGCAAAAGTCCTTGAATCTTGTGGGCTCTGTTGGTCGACCCTTGCCCGCAAAAGTTAGATTTATGCTATAAAATCCTTAGAATTACTGAATCGACGATTTATATTCCTTTTTTGGCTCTAGTTTGCGTCTCCGAGATTCTGTTAGGCTGCGCAAGTGTTGCGAGTTATATCGCTCGTGGAAATAAGTTTTCTTACGTGCAGCGTTCAAATTCTCCGAAACTTTACTCCGAATAAATGAGAATAACTATGACGCGATTACGATTGCCAACGTAAATCTATTATTACAAATAAATTAGAAATTCGATCGAACATCGAAGATCCAAGATGCATCTAGAATTTTTAAGGCGGAGATACTTAAAAAGCATGTATTTGCATAAGTTGATCCATGCAGGTTGAAATTTCGATGCGGTTGACTAAACCAAGTATGATAATAACCGAGAATTTGTGCAGTATTTAGCCGCGGGTAATCAACGTCTTAAACGGGCATAATTAGCTTCTAATTGTAAACTTCCAGTTTCACTTAGCTACCGGCCTTTCGCATTAAACCTAATGGACGATAGTGTACGGGATGTAATCCGCATTCAGTGACGTTACATTAGTGCTGTAACAGACAGGTCGTGGTTAAGCACCCATTCGACCGGAAACCAGATAGCAGATTGTCAGATGTAGCGCTATAAACTATCCCGAACATTTATAGAGAATCAATGTCTTGAAATTTGCTAGATGTGTTAATACGTGGCGTCGTCTTAGCAATTACGATTTAATATTTCATTGCGAGGCAGTCGTTTGACTCGTAATAAAATTGTATTTACGTAATCGTTATTTCAAAATTCATAATCGTAGAAACTTGACGAACGTTCCGATATAGATAGTACGTCCAAAATACTACCGATTAAGTTCAGGCTTTATAAATTACGAAATGATCCTGTAATACTCGTATGCTATCAGACGCTTCAATTTCATAAAACGCGTTAAAAATTGCGTAATTGTCTGAGCAGTCTTTAAAATATCGTTTTACGAACAACAAAATTATCATGGCGAAGGGGCATGTGAAAATACCGGGATGGCGTACCAACGATCGATGACGAACGTTAATACGTTTCTAGATTGCAGGAAACGCTTAGGAACGTAAATACCTAACACGTATCGTCGTCAGCCGTCGAACAGAGCAGAATCGTTGAATTACTCGAACGAACCGTTACGTCTTTCGAGTGGCAATTGTGACATTAGACAAACGTTATCAAAATATATTTATATCGACATTGCGTAAGTAGATTCCCGCGAAAATGTTTCGCGGAAAGGAAACGGAAGATCGCGTTCAGTTTCACGAATGTGTTGGAAGAGACAGTATTAACCGAAGATAGAGCACGCGCGATGCGCTAACGAGACACAGTCATTAAACGTATTTACTTTAGAAGCGTAGTGGTGGTTCGTGGGAGCGGAGGTGGGTGGGGTGAGGGGTTCTAATGGGCAAAAATTCAATATATCTCCACGCGATAGAACACGGCTCGTCGGCACTATTAAACGGTCCTCCACCCGTATAACGCTTCGCCACTTATTACTGGGAGACGAACGAGAGGAAGAATAAGATCGGACAGCTAGATATTATACATAAGTTTTATAACCTGGCAAAGTACTCGTCACGCTTCGAACGCTCTTCTTGCTTCATGCATCAGGGCAATGTTATTGTTTTTAATAGGCTGCTACGTAGCCGTTACTCTCGCAAGTGTCTTCTTTCGTTAATACTTGGAGTAGCACGAAAGTAGCGCGTTTCTTTATGGCGAATCTTTACGATGTAGAAGAAATTCATTTGTGAGTAATACGGGATTTTTTAAGGTTGAAAAGTGACTGTAAACTAAAGGAATCGATGGGGAAATCGTTCGACTATAAAGATCTTATTACTTTAATATCAAAGATAGGTATTCAGCTACCTCGAGACTTTCGTTCAAATGCATGACGCTCGATTACGTTTCTCGCTCTCTTGAAGATTAATAGGGCCATGATTTAATGGCTCGCTATCCCGTTAAATCCTCCTTGGGAAATCCATTTTGAATAATTCCGTTCTACTGGTTCAAGCTTCCGTTAAAATTCCTGTTGTCGTAAAATAAAGGAAACATTCTCGTTTCTCGGTCGTTTTGATCGTTAGCCGTCGGTGAATCGACCAGGTATGAAAGAAATTTATTCGGTGGAAAAAAGTCTTGGGAAGAGTTCATCGTCTAGCAATGCGTCACAATAGTGTCGACAGTTTCTAAAGCGGCGAAACTTTTCACCGACTGTACAGTAATAAAATAATCTTATCGATTCCTTCGAACTTTCCCTATATAACTTGTCCCCCCCCCCATCCCCACCCCATTTGTCCGTCCGCGCTATAAACACGAAGGGAAGTATATCGCGAAACTCAGTGGCGCGCGACGTACGTCCCCGTGGTGTGTACAAGCTTCACTTTCTTCTTTTCCATCGATGTTTCCGTTTATCCTGGTTCTCACAACTGGAGGACGTGCGCGTAACTGTGGGCCAGTAATTTGCAAAAGTACGAACGTCTGTTCGACGGAAAGACGAGCCGCGGAATATAAGAGCACGGGACTTGTTGCTGGTTCGAGGCAGTAGCGGAGTCCCGCAATATACCCGAGGAATTCGATGGTTTATTGGCTTTCCTTGGACGTGGTGGAACAACGAACGGAAGCGTGCAAGGAGAAAGCGAGACGGAATAATCGGCCAGAGGAAAGGGAAGACGGACGAACGGAATCGAGTAGAAAGAAACTGAAAGAGGGAAAAAGAAGGAAACGGAGTTGTTGACTATAGACTGCGGCGTCGGCTTGTTTATGGGAGTGCCGATGCGCACCATCTGTTCGAAAGAACTTGTTGTTCTAGATGTGTACAGCTACCATCCTGCCGTAGTTTCGCGTATACGGGCCAGTCAATTGCCACCGCAAAATCGACGATTCCATCCCCCTTCATTTTCATAGTTTCTAACTCTGAGAAAATCCCATTGACAATTTTTCTTCTCTTTCCTTATCTATCGCGTTATCTATGGTCGTAAGCGGCGTTGAATTCTTCATCTTATTCTCTGTCCACTCTAAAGCATACGTTTTGTGTACAGATACAAATTTTAAGATCCCAACTGTAAAACGCTTTGTAAACTTTGACTCGATGCGATGAGATACTATTTATAAAGAAACGTCGGAATTATTACCGGGCTTTGTTCTAGCCGTGTTAAGCGGTTGGTATTATTCGCGAACTGGAAATACACGGAATCCATGGAAGATCTTCGAGAGACCTTAGCAACACCGATTTAAAGACTTGCTCGCTAACCCTTCTTCTTTGCAAATACTTCGAATCCTATGCCGTGATAACGAGCGACTAGTAATCGTTGCCATCGAAGCCATATAAGTAATTGAGCGCGTCAAGTCGTGGAATAAGAGTGCGTTTGGGCACTGTTTGAGAGTTGCCAGTCTCGAATCGGTAGGTGACAGTCGACCGTCGACCGTCGAAAGGCTACTATCAGGTGGGTAATGTCGCGGGAAGAAGGTTCGCGACAAGTGGTAGCGTGGCACGCGCCTCTGGCGTTCACCCCTCGGGGGAAACAAAGAAGCCTGGAAACAGCAGGCCCGGCCAGAAAGGAGTTTTCACCGAGCGGCTCTTGCACAATGGCACAGTTAGGGTTACAAGCTTCTTGACGAGTTGCCAAGTCGCGTCGTTGACGGCGGCCTCGGCCCTCCTTTGTCGACGCCAGCTAGACGTCGTGCGACTCTTGATGATCGCTCCTGCGAACGACGAGGCTGGCGACGGTGTCGGCGTCGACGGCACAAAGCTCGTCGTCTTTGCCACACGCCTGTGCCCGCTCGTGCCGTTATAACCGCCAGACGACCGCACGTCGACGTTTGATCCGCTGCCCAGAATTGAAACGGTGCCAATGAATCTGCCGCCCGGGATTTCTGCGACCCTCGTAGAAATCAAACATCGAGGAGATCGCCTTGCCCACCCGGCTACTTACTTCTTTCCTTCTTTCTTTTCACACCGAAAAACTTTGCTATAAGCGATAAGATACGTTTCTCTTTCGCCACGATACTAAAGACCCTTGACTTCAATCACGATCCAATACCCCCTTACGATTTATCAACGGACATTTGTCTTGGAGTTACGTTCCGCTGCACCGGAGCCCTGGTTACTTGACGTCTATCCCGCCTTTTGCTTTTTCGATTCGCTAACTCCCTTGTTCTTCCATTATTTTCTTTCCTTTCTAACCAGATAGTTTTACTTTATTTCGCTAGATCGCTATGCTGGCTCTTATTTTCGACAAGATACGAGATATAACAGTCCCTTCGTACGCTATGAAATTTACGTTACGATATTACGATGCTACTTTATTTACCTTCTGCGTTACGTTTCCCAAATATTTGCGCGACATTACACACTACAGTGAATTTACGGATAAAAGGATCTACGTCGCGTTATATTATTATGTTCAATTTCTGGAATATATTAAATAACGTGTAAAATATTTATTCACGGTGTCCGTTTCTACAAAATGATTACGTTATATTCTTCTGTATACTTGCGCGTTTCTTCCCGACAATTTTCCACTATTTGCAACAAGGGTAAGGATTTTCGAAAGCAATTTCGATAACAGAATGCGATTTAATGCCCACGTTCTCGAACGTGAGCGTTCCAGCAACTTACTCCAGACAGAGTTATTCAAAAGTCGTTAGCCTGGCTCATCGGAATCTGCTCCACTGTCACGTAGAGAATAACGAGCCGTTTCGACGTCGAATGGAACGCATGAGTTATCGAAATTTCACTTTAAGTTGAATCCGATTCCTTCCACGATGAAGTCGACAATTTTGGATTACGTGCTCGTTTGCTTTCGTCGAGAGAGTTGTCGTACGTAAAGAAATTCAAAACGTTTTCTCGCGTGCGAACCGTACACCAAGGGGAGAGCATGTATACGGTAGATGTATGTACAATGTGACCGCGCGTGGCGGAGACAGGACAACGTGTACATGTTTACGTGAATGTACCTGCGGACAGACGCCGTGCTCGAAGTCAAGCTTTCCGAAAGCTGTGCACGTAGCCGCGAGCAGATAGAGGCGGCCCGTAGCTTCACTTGGCAATGATCGCCAGCCGGTGACTCTGCCAGCCATTAACGGACATGTGTCTCTATTCGGGCTTCAGACTCTGGAATAGTCAGATTTGTCACCTGTAATGCCTTCTTTCTTATTTCTTCCTACGTGTACACAATTCTCTATATACGTTATACACCGACGGTGGGATAATAACATTCGTGACAATAAGTTACGCAATAACTAGTATCGCATAATAGGTAGGTAAAGCAAAAGCTTCGTTAATGTTTCATGGATAATCGAGATTCATTAATTTAGGATAAAAGTTGCATTTGTTGCTGTTCGATCCAAACAAGTTTCACAAGGGTGTAAGGCAAAGATTATTTCTCACACAGGGGGGAGGAAACAGAGGGCCGCGTTATAAAAGTGCGCGAGTAATCGTATTCCTTGACTCGTACCACTGAACGTGGTTTTACTGAAAGTGAAACTTACTGGTCGAATCGACTTCTCGGATCCCGTATCAAGAATTTACAATAAAAATAATAAAAAGACCAATGTCTTTGATTTTTATTCGCGATGTTTTCAGTTGTGGCGTATAAATAAGGGAAAACGGATAAATCGTCTCGTAGAGACTGGTTTTAAATTGTACGGCTCGTGTTACATCGCTACAAAACATTTGATATTTTATCGCGAAATCGATTTAAATCATTGTAAACGTACCGTCATTTGGGATAATATTTCAAAGGCAGGCGGAGCGTAGATTTTCGAGGACGTGACAGTCCGCGGGGATGCTTTTGCAAAATGTACTTTTACATTTGAACGTAGATCGGGGAGACGTCGGTCGTATTTTCTGCTCCTAAACTTATTGTTATCATGGTAACAATATTGCAAGCACGTATATTGGCGGTTTAATGTTATGCGTTCGCAAATAACAGCGTGATTCATTTTAGCAGTAGAAGCCCGCAGTGGTTTGTCAATGGCTCGATAGCGGCGTCGCCGCTTGGTTGTTCCGGTCATTAAAACTTGATCCATCGAACTATTTGTTCGTTCGTACATGTTGCAATCCCGAAAGTCTCATTTTTCACGATATCGCCTCCCCGGCATGGCTCTCGCTCACATTTTTTATGCGTCTAACTATGCATCATCGTAATGGCGAAAGCGAAGCGCGACGGATAATTCACGCGCTTTTGATCTGCCTGCAGTGGCGTTAATAAAAATCATAGTCTTATTTTCATCGAAAACGTTTGTGCGTGTCTCGTTCATAGGTTTTACGATTCTTCGCTATTTCGAGCAAGCGTGACGGCTGAC
Organism: Bombus pyrosoma; assembly: GCF_014825855.1. Classification (NCBI taxonomy): domain Eukaryota; kingdom Metazoa; phylum Arthropoda; class Insecta; order Hymenoptera; family Apidae; genus Bombus; species Bombus pyrosoma. The sequence continues at coordinate 412,506 of NC_057784.1, forward strand.
AAAATTGTAAACTCAGCTTTTAAATATATTCTAGCTTTGACCGACTGCGTTATAAAATTAATCACTAAAATTAATTTTCGTTCGTGTTTTTGTTTCCACAGACGATGTAAATCGTGTTATGAATTGCAATTATTACGATAGGTTACGCTTCGTTATGTAAAGTATAATAGGTTGACAAAATGCACTTCTTGTAATCTGTCTGCAAACTTTTAACCGCGTTACGAGTCGAACATGCTCGACATCAATGGTGTTTTCATTGTCATGCAAAAGTGCGAGCTTATGCTCGATGTGAGGCAATTCGGCAGTCGGTTGGACACAATAGATCGGACAGTCGGCACGGTACAAAATATGCAAATTCGACGGACGTCGGGAACGGGCCGACAAAAACAATAAACGCGAGCGATTGCATGTGTTCATACATCGATGGATCCATAAAAATATCCGCGTGAACACGCTTCGAGTCTGGTGGAACAGTGAGTTTGGCGAGAAGCGAAGAGAAAGGACAAAATGTCACATGGTGTGAGTAGCCCCATTATTTCGCAACGATCACACTGTCCATCCGTTGCATTTTACACGGATTTATTGCCAGCAAATTTACGATAGGTCGTAGTCATTTTCTTAATAATGTTCAGAAATATTTCTTATTGTACGAGTTATTAAGTTAATATTAAGTTGTGCGATATAAAATTGCCATTTTTATAGATCGAAATAGAAAGGATCATCTTCGTTGTCGATATCTAGTCGAAGCACGCATCTCTAATGTCTAATAAATTGACCAAGTTTGAAATGTATTTAAGATCAAAGAAAAGTTATTCGTTCGAATTGCCAAGAAATAGGAGAGTATTCTCTCTCTCTCTCATTCTCTCTCAGCATTCAACTTGGCCAAAGTGCAGATCGCTTTCAATGAATCAAATAAGAGATCCCAATAGTGGAAAACGATATTATAGCATAATTCTATCTTAAGGTGGATATAAGGTGGATATAAGGTGGTAAATGTGAGAGTCGGAATAATTGTTCACCGTTTGCTTACGGTGCGGCTACTACGTTTTTCTTTATTTATTCTTTCCCTTGTCGATAAACAGACCAAGAGGTATTATCTTAAATTGCATTTACATTCGACTAGTTGAGCAATAAGTATAATTCTAATAATTATATTGTCCTTTCTTTAAATATCAACACATCCAACCAGTAGTAAATACATGCATAGATTATACTTGTTATACTTATTCTTTGGTAATTACCTTTCTCCTGCTCGTATTAAGATGTACCGAACGTTCTGTATTGCTCGACAACTCGTAAGGGTAGTTACATTTCAATCTTGTGAACAGTGTTTTTCAATGGTTCGTGGTGTTCCGTTTGCACTGGCTTTTCAAAAGTGTTTGCTCGGAGCACGGTTTCTCCAGTTTTCACACTCTGCTCCTAACACTTTCTAACTACTTGCACCTCGACGCGAGTTCTGTCGGACCACTGTTCGCCAAACTTTTCTTTCAACGAATTCGCTCTGTAGTCCTCGAATAGACCACACACGAGTAAAATACTCGTCCGTATATAATGTATAGTGTACATACAAGACGAGTTTGAACCATCGAGATGTTAGTATTATGGAATTCGATTCAAAAAGTATGAAATTTCCTCCATCCTGAATGGCTTGTATTCGCGAACCGGCGCTTTATCGTTGCTCGCGAAATGTGTACCACTCATATAAGATTTCCAGGAAAAGGAATTTATAAAAGTTTGTTTCTATATACATATAATATACAACGTCGATTGCGCGTTTGCACGCAAAATGGTAAAATATCGAACGCGTCTTTCGCATTATCACGTGGACGAACGACGAAAGAAAACACAGAATCGAAGGATAACGTAAAATATCGCTTCTACAAGATCTCACGAAACACAAACAATTTGCCAAGCTGATCTCGTTGTCTACATGCGCGGCATTGTATCGGCGATCCCCGTTTCCATTTCGTCGAAACGTTTTCTTCACAGCTGCAAATGGTATGACGAACGAGAAACGATCGACGAGAAGACGCGAGTGAATTGCAAGGGAAAGGCACACAGTCTCTCGACCGGTGAGGGTGAGAATAAAAATGGCTTAGATCAAGGAACGGATAGAGAGAAGCGAATCGTTGGCTCGTCCCGCGGGGCGATTTGACGGGTCTGTTCCTTCCATCCGTGCTTTCTTTTTTCCCTTCTTGTTCGCTTTCTCACCGACCATTTGCTGGCGTCGCTTGTAAATATGAGCAGTTCTTCATTCGGACAGAGAGCAATAGCCCTAACAACGTCTTTCTGCCGCTGTAGCATGGCGCAAGGCCGTTTCACGACGACAGTTTTCCTTCGTCTGGGGAGTACACCGCCATTCCTTTCTCCAGATACTACCAGTCTGCGGAAAGTGAGATCATGGAACGCGTGGCAGAAGAAGCGACGTGGAAGGAAAATACGACGTGGACAGGTAGACCGACTGGAAAACGAGAGAGAAAAGGAGAGAGAAAGTGGAAAGTGGAAAGTGGAAAGTGGAAAGTGGAAAGTGGAAAGTGGAAAGAACGCGTCCCACGACAATCAACGTCTATGGCGCCGCGCCATCGTTCTTCTCCTTTTACGCGGTGTCGTAAAAGATGCTTGTTACGAGCGGCGAAGGGACAAAATGACAGATCGTAATAAGTTCTCGTTCAGCCCCACGGTGGATTGTAGTTGCGCCGGGACGTATCCAAAACCCGAAACGATGTCCTCTCATAAGCAATTCACGTTGAATCCTATAGGGGCCAACGTGTGCGATAGGCCGAACGGAAATCGTCTCGAGATGCTCGGTCGAGCATTATTTTTTCGATCTTTCAAGAACAATTTGTATTCGATACGATAATTTGAATGTTTGATCTTTGTTGTTCCGATCCATGCTTAGAAGATGTAATTGACATATGATTAAGATAGACTGTAGATCTATAATAGTTTTTGCTTTTTCGAGAACTTCGATTATTGAAAATAGAGCGAAAGTGGCGATTTTGCGAACGTAGCGGAGCCCGAGTATACTATGTACACGACCGTCGTTCGTGAGCCGGTATAAATTGCAGAGCTCACTTAGCCGGCCAAATTTATTCCAATCCCGTAATCCGCGCCTATTCATACAGATGCAAATCGGAGAAACGTGTGCCAAATTCGTACGCATCCTTCTGGAAACGAGATACCTCATGGGCGAAGAAGGATAGGCTACACGGTAGTCTGTGCGGGTTATGTTGAGAATGAATTAACGTGACCCTAGTTAAGAACAGAAAGACCAGGGGTTACGCGAAACAAGGAGAAATTGAGCGGCGGAAGGGAGACGAAGAGATGGCAGGACAAAGGATGGAAATGAACAAGGATGGTCACTGTAGTATGAAGCATTGTAACGGTCCCTTTGGAAGCAAACCTTTGGGCTTTCGAACCTACAGCAGAGCGTCACGATATACACACAGTGCACGCTAGTTCTGACCATCGTGAATTATTAAATGTCACAATTAAATGCTGCGGTAGTCATTAAAGCGGCAGAATTCACGCTGGTACCACAGTTTGCCGCCGTGAAATATTAAGCCATCAACCGGTTCAGTATAACAACGAATAAATGACAGCAGACCTTATTGCGCTTTCGACCGTTTGTTTCACGTTCACCATTATTGCAACGCAATCCTTGACCCCTCGTTATACAAAAATTCACTCCACAAATTCACTCTACAAATTCACTTGACAAGACGATCGTTAAGCTGCAATCCACAGTCCACACGTCATTAATAACATTTACATTTTGCAAATAACGAGACAGAAGGCAAATCGGAAGGAGAGAATTCTTTGCTTACAACGCACGTAACGATACATTTTGGAAAGTTAGGATAATAATCTTATCTAGAAGCCGAGCGCAGATTTAGTAATATTTGCAAGGAATTTTATTTTTTACTCTTTAGTACGACTCTATCATTCGATACAAAGTAACTCTCACATCTAATTTCGATCGACTACGGAAAACAGTTGTAAACAGTTTGATAATACCTACGTTCCTTGAATATGCCAGTTGGCATTAATTTTCTTGCGTCAAATGCTTTGCAAAATCTCGCGTGTTATTCAGTTAGAATTGATTGACATGGCAATTTAGATAAATTAAGTAGGTACCCCGTGAGAGAATTAACTTGGCAGCCGATCTAAACTCTACCGGTGGAGACGAATGGGTTGCAGTTGCCTGTAAGGCGCATTTCCATCGACACGCGGTAGGCGCAACCAAGATGTCTGGGGAAATGAAGCTATGCGGGTCGGACCCGTTTCATCTTCCTGCAAATAATTTAATCCAGGCTAAATACATATTTATGTCTGTACATAGGCAGAGCTCGTACGTAGGGAAGGGCTGAATATGTTATATAAGCCAGGTATCTAGCTTTAAGGATACATGCTTTCTTGCGTAATATTATACATATAACGGGACGCTGTGCATCGGTGAGGTCTATTAAAATTAATAAATGCAATTTGAGATTGAATTGGATTGAAAAGTTTCGGAACCGCGAAAAGAAAACGACAATCTCGCGTACCGCTCAAAAAGGATGCGCGGCACCTGTTCGACGCTTCATCCTTCGGTCGATGTTACGCTTGAATCCGTACCGTCCGATCGAACTTCCTTCTTGCTTAACGCTTCCGTTGGTCGATCTTGTTTTCTCCATCCTTCCTTCTCTCTTCTCATGCCCCGGTACGGGTACCACTGAAATTGAACGCGACCATGCGTCCAGGATGCTTCTGAATATCCGAGGAAGCCTCCTTCAGGATTTCCCAGGCACGATATTTAATTTGGTCGACGTAAGAAAAGGCGATGAAAAACAGGCAAAAGAAGAGACAACAAGAGAGAGAGAGAGAGAGAGAGAGAGAAAGGGAACAAGCAAAAGTTGAAAGGATCTGCATAAGGAAAAAGAATAAAGGATGGCGGAGAAAAAAAGAGTGTAGGAAAATGAGAAAGAGGAAAAGGATGTGCAAAACGCACGACGACAAGATCTCGTCAGTTTGGACCTTACGGAATGTTAATAACTGCGCTTTAACTGCACCTTAACTAGACCTTAAATATATATATTAATTATATATATGTGTGTACGTAGTTAAGTTAAACCGTGGAGGCTCGATAGACCTTGTGCATAGCACGTTGAACATTATCTTTCAATAATGCACTTGACTTTAGCATCGTGCTTTTCGAACAGTAACCGCGTGGAAGTGAACGGAGCGGGCGTGATAAGAAGGAAAGAAACGAACAAAATTTTATCTAATTATTTATGAAAATGTATTGTATTGGGCGATGTAAATATCGTGCAACTTTGCCAAGAACATAGCCCTAAATATAACGAATCTCATCTACAATTAACGAGAAAGAATATAGGTTTGCCTGTTAACGCTACAATTTTAGTAACTTTTACCGCTCTTCTATTCGCTAGCCGGATATTACAAATAAGGTTTATTACATATGCTGGACGTTGACATAAATAACTTGGTTCGTTCCAATTATTCTCTTGGTCTTGATTTATCAAGAGAAACGGCATTCAACGTGCGTCGAATTAATCAAGAAACTTTGTAGGAAGCAATTCCGTATTATCTTCTTTCTTAGCTTTACATTAGTTATAGATTACCTGATATCGCGAATAAGCGCTTAAATTTATTTCGTTCCATATCAGCAGATATGAGAGAGAGAGAGAGAGAGAGAGAGAGCAATTTGGCTCTTTTATAAAAATGTTTTTTTTTATTTTATATAAGCTAATGAAACGTCTAGTGGCATTTTCATTAATAGAAGAAACAACTTTCTCTACGTTTCTTCTCTCGATATTTGAGATACATGTTCTTTACCCTCGCCTTCTTTATTCTTATCGAACCGATTTCACTTTTCTTTCTTAGAGGAAAGCTTCATCGATATGCACGAATAACTTTAGACGCTACAGCCAGTTTCATAGTACAGTGTGCGTCATTGGCCGTCTTTAAACTCTTAGCTGCTGCCTTACGTTTCGCTTCTAGCTTCCCGAGCAGTTGGCCGCGTTGCAAAGGTCGATGAGGCAGAATACCACGAAGTGGGTTCATCGTTCCGTACCATGCGACCACTTTACTTATGCGCTCTCGACGGCCTTATGGACCGGGATTTCGTGACCGCGGAAGAGACGAAACTTCTTCCTCTTCTTCTTCTTTTTCTTCTTCCCCGCGAGAACCTTAATCCTTTTTGACACCATTCGAGAAAAGGATTGCATTGACTCTTTCTCGCGGTGGCATTATTCAACGTAACATTCAAAGCGTATGTAAGGCAGTGACATTTTATATCACGCGACGAATGACTGACGATTTGAATGGGAAAAATAGGATGGGACAGTACACGAAATCTTGTGGAAAAAATTGACGTTGTTTGACTTCGCAGTATAAGATGTAAGAGAATGCAATGCATGCAAGAGAAGATGCAATTTTGTCGTTTATAGTATATATCTACTATACTATATTATCCATTAATTGTATTACGAAAAGCCGTACAATTTCATTTACGATACTACTCTTGTATAAATTCTCCTCTAAAAATCCCGTTGCCGATAAACGGTCGATTTACTCGCGATACACGGGTGAATACGTGATACGTACGTAGAATCTTCTAGACATCGATATTCAAAAAGCAGGAATCTCACTGAAACAAGGCGCGCGATATTCAACATTGACGATAAATGCCGATACTCGGAGGATGAAACATCAGCCTTTTGCGGAGCTGCTAGCTATGTGGCGTCGGGGTTGCGGTTATTTGCATATTTCAATTTCCTCTGCGCAACAACGAGGGTACTGTCGATGCGCAGCTGAAACGCGTTCACGAACTCGTCCACGGTAACACATAGTATCTCGCTTGCACGTTCTGCAAGTATATCGCGCCTCTTTTCGCAAACGTACCTACGCTGAATGCATCTATGTGAACGAAAGATCGCGCAAGTCCGCGCGAAAAAGATGTCAATGTCGAGGCTAAACATTGCTCGTTGGATGCTGCTACGTTGGGCTATGGTTATACAGGGTGGTACGGTAATTATCCAAGCAAGAGGCACCCCTTGGCCTTGATATTGACCGGTCGAATGGTATAACGAGCTAATGGTATAAGCAGCTGATCCAACGTTCCAACTTTCTCGTATCGTACTCGTATGAGATCCAAGGATTGTAAAGCTCTAAGTAATCGAATGCCGCGTTTATTCGTATTACATAGGATTCTTCGAAAATGCCAGACGGAAATATGGGCATACGTTACGTACATTGTATGATCGCAATTTTCTAGAATAGCGACGTTACGTCGTTTCTGTCATCATCGAGCGTTTCCAGTAATTTCCGCATTCAGCCGTTACGATGGTAGCGAGAATTTCCCAAGTTTAAAAATTATTACCGGTGATCAAAGAAGCGTAGGAGAAAGAGTTATACAACAAAATCTACCTTTCATTGTTACCTAACAAAACGGTATACGATTCCTTTTATAGAAATAATTGTCGCTTCAACCTGTATTTCCGCATGCCAGCGTTTTTTCCCAGACAGTGAGGCGAGTTTGTGCGGCATGTCAGTGAGCAGCTTGCACGTGTGTATATATATATATGTATACGTATGGCGAACGCTATCGCCTGAGAACGTTTCTCGTTCCGACTCGGCTATATTACCTGCGTTCTATTATAAAGGTCATTCCGCAGGACACTCTTCCCTGTCCATTGTAGCGAGGCATTTCAATTTTCAGCCGAGATGCAAATTCCTTGTCTGCGCGAATCCCGCGAAACGAGCCGTCGAGACGGCGTGGCGGCGCACGACGCAGTGGCGCGGCAGTGCTAAGACGCTGGAGGGTCTAATGTGTAGGTGCGGCGAATAGGTCTATCGTAGCCTCATTTCGTTTCAATTCATTAGGGAAACCGTAAAATTCTAATTCCCTGGCTGCCTACCGCTCGCTCAACACCGTTTCGGTTCGCGGGAATCGCCCTTCCTCTAGTCGTTGGCTCAGAAACTTTCTCTTCTTCTTCCTCTTTGCGATATTTGCCTCTGCCAGCAACCCGTTTGAATCTTGTTAAGATAATTGGGAGAGTTAAATAAACGAGTTAAATAAACAATATCGTATCTGGACGTTACAATTGTTTCCTCAATTCGGAAATTTCATTTGTTAAATGGAGTTAATGGAAAAAGCGTTCTCGGAAAATTGATTGTTTCCAAGGATGGGAAGTGCATCTTAGAAATGTTTATCTCAGAGTGCAAAGCACTGCACGGCCGAATTTCATTCAGGCATGCATTTATTCTCAAAGTTCTCGGTTGATACCGTGCTATTCCTGAAGGTATCCCTGTCTTCTCGTTCACCTCTTCTACAAGCGGTATTCCTATTTTTTAAGGCGACGCTGCATCGCTTGTCGTTTCTTTCGCATTCTAAGCGATCACATTTGCTCATTCTCACTGGTGATTTCACTGGCCATACGCGGTCTAAGCGCCTGCCATAAATTGTCTTAAAATATTGCCTTAATAATTATAGAAATAGTTAATAATAATAGCGATTAATTAGTAAAATTAATAATAATCGATAATAATTAATATAGTATAATAGTCTTGGTAGTGACAAGTTAACTGACACCAACGCGACGGCCTTTAACACGTGGTCGTCGCTTTATAACGATATATCGTGACGCGTGTCTTTCAACTCTTTTACGAGTTTGAGATGCGGGCAGCGTCGGTAGACCAACATCTATGTAGACACAGACGTGTAAACGTGTGAGAATGCCAGAAATACAAGTGGCTTGTAGGAGACGGATAAAGGAGCGAAAGGAAAAAGGTGGTAAGAAAGGAATCGAAAACTTTTTCATTAATGAATACATGCGACACACAAACGAATTATATTATTTCGTCTTCGGTTTACCCTGAGTTTGCCGGAACGAAGTAGACTCGAGGAGTGGTGGTCTCTCGAGGGGTATAGGCAGCAGACATAGGCGTCGGCAGTTGTCCATTGAAAGGGAGAGAGGAACGGAGATAGGACAACGACGTCGAAGAGAGGGAAAGAGAGATCTCGTTGTATCGATCGGCGTCATAAAATCCATTTTATGACTTGGACGCTGTCCAGTGACTGGTGTATTAGCCGTCGCATTGCCTCGCAAATAAAACGCTCTTCTACTCTTGAATCCCCTTTAACCACCTCGCCTCACCCTTGTCGACGTCGGACGGTCGTCAGACGCCATCAACTTTCGTCCATATTCCACACGTCTCTTCCTATCGTTCCTCTTTTTGTCTATTTGTCCATCCGTATCGTATGTGCCTGTTTAGCCTTTCGTTCGTGCTCGATACACATCGGTAAGTTTATAGGCAAAAGCCCCGTAGCTGGATGATCTTCATGGTCTCGTAGCTTTCAGCTCGCTAACTCTGTCTCGAGGGCATTCGCGTTACGCGAAACGCGCGCTCCATTATCCTCCGATGTTTACATTGTTTCACCGTTTCCCGAGCACCGATACCAGCTCCAATTATCGTAAAGATGAATTTACTCGTGGCCCAAGTTGCCAGTCGGTTCTTTATTCGATTGGATCGGAGACGACGTGGCGTCGCTAATTCACACCAGCTTTACGACAGTTTTACGATTATATATTTAAGAGCGTTAGAGGTGTCTAGACGCGAACGATCGGTCGTTCGGAGTTTAATGTTCGCGTCAAATCGTTCACCTATGCGAACGAATCGCGTATGCATATAGGTGTGTTAACATATGATATCTGGACGGATCTCCATGACACCGGCGCGACCGGAACAACAATAACTCGTTTTGCACAGGCATGTTCCGCGTCGTTTTAATCGACTCGTCTGTGAACGATTGCGAATCAGCGTAATACCAAGCGAAATACGTACCTCGCGATCGTCAGGCAGCCGTTCTACAAATTGGTCTCCCACGTTGAGGCCCAGGAACATCGGTGCGAGTCCGTTCGTAGTAGAGGATAATTAATCCCAATTGAATTAATTAGATTCGCATAGCGAAAATTAAGTACCATCGGGGATAGCCGAGGTATACCGGCTGCGTAATATAGGACATTGCTTTTTGCCACTAGCACGCAATAACCTGTCATGCTATACAGAGGATCAACGGAATAATTGAACCACTGAATTTACAATGTTGCAACGTAGGTAGCGTCTGTATTTTCGATAACGATTCATCAGTCGGACGCGTTAAATTATTCAATTCTTACGATTAGTTAATGATGGTTAATTACAGTGTAAATGGACGTGATGATAATAGATGTTGTTTTTTCGATGATATCTCGAATTTATTTAAAATATTAATTAATTCGAACATTTTTGAAAATTCGTTAATCATTTTCGTTCTAATTGACTAAAGCGTTGGGGCTTCGTTTTCTCGATGAAGCTGTCTCGTGACGTTGTTTCTTGTTTTCCTTCGATCTTCGAACGTTGATGACCTGCGATTGCTCGAAACTGCGTTATCGTCAAACTAATCGTAATCCTTATCGTAATTGCAAACGCGTGCCAGCGCCATTGACCCTTCGTTTCTTTCTTCGAGAGCGTTTCCTTTTAAGAGCGAGAAGAAAATGGAGTAGTTGGAGGGTGATCGCAATTGTTTCGTCGATGGTCATGTATCGTGTATTCTTGCGATAATTTTACTCTCGGCCCACGGACCAGAGACGATAAAAACGCGACATTATTCTTGAATAGCTTTTAACGAATATATCTTGCCCGTGCGTTGCAGAATACCTGACTTTTGTGACATCTTGGAAGATAACACGTGCCTTTCATATTCTCGTTCTAGTTCTCGTTTTCTCTTGTCTTATTCTCTTCGTTTAAACGTCTCGTTGCGCTATACCTAGCATTCTTCTTCCTGTCTGGCGCTTAAATAATTCGAGGAGAATATTATAAATTTTCGAAATAGTGGCGCCACGAGATAAGAAGAACAGAGACCAAATGAACTGATATTAGCACGACGATTTCTCGATTTTTTTTTTTCGTCGCGAATATCGAAACTGGGGATCATTGTGATTGGTAGGACGATCTTTTCCAGCTAAGCGATAAGCATTGGCCAGAGAGGCTTGAAATTCAGAACGCAATTGCGATACGAACCAACCGAGTAATTTCTTCGATGAATTTCTTGGGGACGTTTGAACGTGCGCGAATGAAAAGAGAATCGTACACGAAATTCAAGCAGCACGCAACGTTCTACGCTTCGTTTCTCCACTCGCGAATATAAATAAGATAGAATCGAGCGCAAACGTAAAAACGAATCTGTGAAATACGTCTGTCGGGAGGAAACGAGTCTCCTGTTTAAATCTAATTCAACGAATTGCTTAAACCTTAATGAAATGAAACATATCGACATCTCTAATGGCTATTTAATGGTCGTTTCGAACAACGAGCATGTATTCTCTATTGTTTTTACAATGATCCGATGTATTCGTAACGGAACTTGGAAGAACTAGGCAATATAGTTTGCGTTTCAACCTGATTCTTCGGGTATGCTCGTAGGAACAACGTTGGCAAGGATGGAAGTTGGCACTTGCATACCGGGCTTTCGAATCCAAATGTATTTGAAGGAAGCCAAAAAAGTAGTGCCAAATAGACGAATACAGTGCGATATGAAAATTAAGCGAATATAAAGTGTGTCATCGAAACGGGGCCGATTTTTTTCTCTTTGTTGTCGCGGATTGGAAATTGGAAATTAGCTGGCGAACATCAGCATCGAATCTAATTACCATTTGGATGAAACTGGCCGCGAAATGATGTACCTCGCGAGCAGAGAGAATGCGGATATCCAGTAAATGCAAATTTCGGAAAAGTAGATTTAGCTTCTGTCTCGCAGTCTGGCAATTCGTGTATGGCTCTAGGCGTTATCTATAGATTTAATTCGGACGGAAGACGGGGCGGAAGCTCAGGAAAGCGCGCGCGAGAGGTAGGAAGAAAGGTCGCCCTTGTTCTTGATACGCCACGGAAGCTAATTCGCCTTGAAGCCCCGCAGGGCGTATGGCTCACGAACTTTTCTATTCCCGGTGGATATTAGCCGCGGAGAATAAGAGTGTCATGCAACCTGTCCCAATGCAATTAAGATAAGCACCGGCGATGTTTATAAATATTTCGGTCTATTCCCATTTGCCAGGACGATACGGGGCAGGAGGGGTAAGGGATGGTGAAGTCGGGCTAGCGTATATCTGACAGCGAATACTTGGCGTGACCACCGCCGGCGACGACCCCTTGCAAACTTTCGGATTCATCGCCAACACGACGACCAGTTTCGTTCTTCTTTAACGCGTTTCCCCTTTTCCGTTCCACCCTTCGCCGAAGCTTTTACGCGGGCTAGGTTAGACGCCCTACGCGCGAATACCACCGTTTCGCAACACCTTCGGATAACTAAGGGGGATCTCGATGCGCGTACAACGTGTCGCGTTACATGAAAAATTGCAGCACCGTGGCAACTGTACACCTTCGTCTTTCTTATTGCGTCATTTTTCCTTACTTCCACGGTATTTCCCGCCTTCTCTTTCCCGCTCTGTGTATGCCTCTCTCTGTTACTCTCGTTTCCAAAGCGACGCGACGCGACGACGTAATTCCCCGCTAAGAAACTGTTGCCGCAGCGACTCCACCTGCTATCGCGACGAAATTGCATCCTCCGAGTCTCCGTGAGATTAAAACGTCTCGAGCTTCGCGGCACGGCTCGGCGAAACGACAACACCGACGACCGATTTGAATTTTGCATGCTCGAACGATGTGACGAGCAATCGTGCACAAACTGCCAGCAGGCTTGTTTGTTTGTTACGAAACAACGCTGATAAATCTGTCGGTAGAGGAGATTTTATGACACGAAGGTATACCGTCGAAAGCATAACTTACAATACCGATCTGCAGAGAACGTTACTTGAGTGAACGTGAAATAGAGTCACGGTAGTTTAGTTTAATATCTGAATAGCTATAGTTTACCTTGAGTTATTGTAACGCTATTGGTACAGCTAAATCGTTGAAACATTCACATACCGATATAAATTTCATATTTACTCTTTCAAAATATAATCTTGCATAATCTTTTTAGATAATTGTTTAGAAATTTATCTTGAACGCCGATTCCGGCCATATTCTTTCGACATGTTATAAAACTCAACGTTTTGAACAGCTTTTACCTATGCATATAACTGTCGGACGGCCTTAGTTTCCGTCGCAGTTAAATATTCGCTGCGACTATCCACTGCACGTGTCCGGTATCACAGTAGCGAATTCTGCCTAGAGTTGTGAATCCGCGACGACGTATGCGTTAGCGCTGGTTGGTTGTTGACCGCCCCACGAGAACAAATTGACAACAGCTAACCCAAACCTATGAAAAAAACTATAAACAAAAGACAAGAATGTACCGACACTGCGGGCAATACTTTTGCAGATATCTTGGAAGCTATAGTCTGTAGACGGTTATATATATAGGAAAAAGTTGTTCAAAATGTTGAGTTCCGCAATATATTCAAAAATCATCGAAATCGGTGTTGCGGGTACATTTTTACATATTTAATTGCCATCTTTTTATTCAATATTCGATATTTCATTTAAAGAATAGACCAGGAATAATTGATTTCTCTATTACGTTTTATCGTCTTTGGTGACATGAGTGTTCATGTTAACGCATTTTCTTAACGATATTGCGACAAATAGATAATTTATGATTGGGTCGAGAGCTCGATAAGCACCTCGGCAGGGTGCTTGAGCGAATATTTGTCGAAGCCGGCCAACCGAGGTGTCGATGATGCGACTGTTAGAGAATACGCGAGATAATTTAGTGGCAAGCGACCTAACGAAACGTCGCATTGCCAAACAATAGAGACTTTGTCTTCTAAAGGATCTGACCACGGAGCGTGGCGAAGGCGCCGATGCCTTTTTGGTAGACGTACTGTGAGGGACCGCACGGCGCTTAAAAAAATTTTTTAACATATACGTACCGTACATGTACGTTCGTAAATGTCTGATTCAACAATATGTTCCAGAATTGATTTATCTTTCCTTTCACAAAATTAATCAGAAAGTTCGTCAAAGCGTAAAATGGAAAGAACGGTGGAGAAGCTTCGGAGAAATTCAGTCGGAATCCAACGACGAACGGATGCATGTTTCTATGTTTGCGAAGCTATCCTGATTATCTGTAAAATGAATAGTTAATGGATTCCGTATCCGTGGCAGTCGTGATTATAGACAGATCAAGGCTATCGGGCAGTCACGATAATGTCGTGTCGTAAATAGTAAGTGATCTTAGACCGAGTTCTGTCCACGAGTCTTGCAGCGCGCGTGCTTGCTTACATCCATCTCGGTGTGTTGAGATAGTCAAATGGCGATCAGATAGGGCGAACAGGCCCTTTGAATAAATCCTCAGACCGATAGGAAGGCGGTTCTAGGAGGTTTGCTCGACAGTGCGATAGCCGATAATGGTCTGGTTCAGCCACCGTCCAATTCTAGGGTTAATTACCATCGTTTTAACCCGCTATACTGGCGTCGGTTCTTAAACTGGTTCCAGTCGTTTTGGAAAATTAATTTTACGACGGTGAGAATGCCGATACTTCCGTTGCTCCAGGAGATTTCCAAGACGGTGCGCGAATAAACGCGTTCGATTAAAACGCGTTGTCCTTTTCAACGAATTCCAATTTTTTTCTAATCGATTCGTTAATCTCATCCGATCGGAAAATCCCGTTATATATGACGTCTCAGCGACTGTGGTACCGCGCCAGAAGGAGACTGCTTTCTCATAAAAAAAAAAAAGATGTACGGTGGTACATTTAAGTGCATACTTTGTTCCATATGTATAAACATATACATTTTACATGCCAACATTGTTGTCTAAAAGTTAACGAAACTTGCGACAGATAACGAAAGAAATTCGATCGTTATCGAATATCGATCGTGAGATAACAACTTGTTCTCGCTAGCGAGAAATTTGCGCGAGTGTAGAGGGCAGTTCATGTTACTACACGGGGATTCCTACATAACAATGTTGATAGCATAACGATAAAAGACGGACGAACGATACGTCAGCGTAATATAACAGTCGACCTAACTAATATGATATCACGATTATCGATCGATGATGCGTTTTGATTCTTGATAAATCGTCAAGATTCGACAACCGTCGTGTGCGAAACGTTGTTTGCGAATTTAGCAGGAAACGATGCTCGGGAGGGCTATCCAACAAGTTTCCCCATGGAAACGTCACGTTCATTCCTGTACGACGAACCAAAAAGTTCGAAGAATTCAGTCGACTCCGCAACTGCGTGATGTACGGACATTTCCGGCGAACGTTTCTGCGACGCCCTGCCACCCCTTTGCTTGTCGCACGTTGCCTACGACGCGTTGAAAAAATTATAACGCAGAAGTTTTCTTAATGTGGCCGCGCCAGTAATTATGCAGCGAAAAGTTTCAATCGCTTATATCTAATTACTGTGACGCATTGACTCGCGTCACGTAAATGTTGGACAGATGGTGAACGCATGCGAAAGGTTGACGCCAAGGGTGCACTTTATCACCTTCCAGATAAACCTGCCATATAGATTTCATTTTCCACAGAACTTGTAAATACGTAATTCTTGTTCGCCGCGATTGCGATTAACGTTACGATATTTTCCCGTCTGCGTTTCTTACTGGAATTCACACGAATGTTTCCCGTGCACGCTTACTTTTTGTTTCGATTCTCCGTCTTTGAATGGAAATTAACGAATTGAACGAAAATTACTAAGAATAGCAAGGCGGGAAAGAAATGATCGATAAATGACTGGCGCATCATTGCGTAAATTGCGGTTGATGCTTTCAATTTAAAAAATAATGAGAAATGAAGTATATACGAATTATAACGATCTAAAAATGCGAATAATTATCGACCATTTATTTCCCAGCAATCTGGCGAAATCTTGTCCCAGTTTTGATTAACTGTTGCTGTTTTCTACTCTGTTTCAGGCTGTGCATTTCTCACCTACTATAGTCGTGACAGCGCAATCAGTGCCCAGAACGCTCTGCATGAGAAGCGGACTTTACCAGGGGTAAGTATTTACACATTTGGAACACAATTTACCTCCTTTCGGTTTTCTCGTATACCGGTGAACCGACTTACTCTGTACGTGGGTTACGTCAACCCGCGATTGCCTTATCTAAATATTTCCTTACAAGTGTCCGCATTTCTCGAAATACTCGCATACTCGCGAACACGTGTATAGAAGTCGCTTAGTAAAAATTGATCGTGAAATTCGTTTGTAAACTAAAAGCCGTTTCGACCGTTCGAATCGATGGTGGAAACTTGGAAAATAAAAAATTGTCTGTCTCGATTTCTTGCGACGCTTCATCGAATAGCCATCGAACGCGCGCGAAAATGAACTGCCGTAATTTTTATTCGGTACAGTTTCACGCAGAAAAAAAGGGAGCGGGCAAAGCTGCAGTGACGTTAACAGATACTTATCGCTGGCGGAGCCGTATGCCGTTTTCCAGGCAAATTCCGGCGATTCACCCCGCGATTCGGAATATTAAAATGGCCCGGCGTGACAAGTTAATCTCTTAACGCCGAAAGGGTAGTTAGGAAGGGAATGGAGGGCCGATGGTAAGAGTCGAAAGGAGAGCGGGGACCAGAGGGCGCAACTCGCAGAGTCCACGATGTATCATCAGACTTTCCGTGCGCCTTCTACAAATGCCAGGGCTGGCTATACGCATTCGTATCCCCGAGTAATACGACAATTTTGCATTACACTTTTCACGGTTAGTCCCAGGAAACGTGTAACTAGTCGTATGATGCTGCGTATAACGATATTATGTGCCAGCATGTATATACATACGTATGCGTTACTTTGAATGTCGAGAATGTCCACCGCAAGCAGTGATTCGAGAGAATCGCGCAAGAATTCTATCGAATCGATCTGTTGACTCGTTCTTTCGGTGCGAAGAAACTTTCTTCAACTTGAAAACGATCAACGGTATGAGTAAGCCACAAGAGGCGAACGATTGTCTCCGTGGTTTATTTAAATGTCACCAAGCATCGGACTCTTATTCCAGTTTTATATGAATTTCGTACCGTTTAATCCTGGCAACTGCTAATTAAAGTCTTATTTCATTGGCATATGTGGCTTTTAATCGATGTCAGTCGGCGGTTTACGTGTGACAAATCTCACTGGAAAATCTCACTGACAGATCTAACCTCGAATGAAATCATCTACCTTGTTGCATATTTTCGAACCGAATGGACTAAAATAGACTTAAAAATTTCCATCGATCGCAACCGTAGGGGCTGAAGACTACAAGCACCGGCACTGAACACTGCTTAACTGCCAGAGCAGTGCCAACACGCCCCTTCCCATTATCCAAGCTACCCCTTGGAAGTCCGTAGCGAGTACTGGCGTTATGTTTCGTTAATCTATCCCCGAAACAACGCAGCTCCGGTCTTGGCACTGCTGCCAGCGGAAATCGTTTTAAATGTTATGCCGAGAGATGTGCCGGGGGCTTGGCTGAGTTATGACTTTATGAAGAGGCAGCAGACGCATATACGGGTATATACGGACGCATTTTTGCGTCGCTACGAGCATACGTCCGAGCACACGCTCACAGGGCTGACCAAACACGAAAAAAAATTCTCTTCAATTGCTTCGAGCGTTCCGGTGAGTGTCCATCGACGTGGACCGTTTCGAAATTTTTGACATTTTTATGCTGTTCTGTCGGGGGAACATACTTCACTGTAGTTTATTCGTGAAACTCGAGCTGTTCGAAAATACAAGGGAGTAACGTCGTCGATTAAATCTAACGCAAGGTGATTAAATCTTTTAACTTTTTAACAGGTATAATGATATTCGTTGTTATAAATAAGGTATAAGTAAAGGTAATAAGTTGTTTTAGATAGATAGATCGCTCTTCCAACGATGGTTGATGATACCTGTTTACGTTTACCTATTTACGAGGATGTTCTGTTCAATGGACATAAACGTTCGTACCTATGAACGGAAGAATCAATCGAGTTCGGAATTTCTTGCAATTCTGTATACGCGTTTTGAATAAACGTCCGACCTATATTTAGGATGTTGGTCATTTGTTGATTGACCGATCCAAGTTGTAATATTCGGACGCACCTGAGACCATAACTCGGGCAAGCAGCGCGGACCCTTCATAAACAGGGATCGCGAGCGAACGCTCCCGCTGTGCAAGCAATAACAATGCCCGTGGCTAACCGGCTATACTTAGCCTATGCTTACTACGGAAGCGATCGTTGCACGTGCGCACGCGCTTGTTCACGCTCACGCGAAACCCCGAAAGAAAGTATTTGGTATCCCACTTCCGGCCGTTATCGCGATACTTCTCACGGATTCTGTTGTAGCGTGCACGACTTATAGCGGCAGGCTTATTTGACGAATTGTTCCAGCTATTTGACTACGTCGAAAATCATTTTTCTCGGCAAACTTGATCTTAACGGCCGCGTTTGTTTTACACAAACTTGCTTCATGTATGACTTACGATCTGGGCTCATCTTTCCGAAAGTTTCCGTCGTGTGTCACCGGAACCAGATTAAATTTTGCTGGAAATTAGAGATGAAAATACAGAATCGTAGATCCAAATTCCATGTTGGCTGGAATAAGAGACGCGCTGATTTTCCACGCGACACGCTTCAAACTGTTCTTTTCATTTGCTAAATGGAAAATTATTATTTATTATTCGGATTGCACCCAATTTTCATATTACATCGATCTACCTCAGGGCATATAAAACGAGGACACACGTTGTTATTGATGTATAATGGCAATGTTGTGCGTTTCGTTCTTTACGCGCAATTTCCGCTTTAATTTACGTTATAAATGAGAGAAAAGATGTACGTGTATGCGTGTGTCTCGTATAGTCAGTGGAACTATATATTATATGTATGTATGTGAAATAAACTTAGCAGAAACAACGACATATTTGACAAGTCAAAATAGTATTACGTCTACACGATCTTAAGTCTAATATAGATGTTCTTTACATTGGATGACATATCTATGTATATGAAAAGTACTTGGCGATACGGCTTACCAATCCTTATTGTTAGTCATAAATATAATGAATAGTATTATCCGTTGAATTTATGAATCATCGAATCTGTATCATTCGATGTATCATTTTCACTCTAGATTTAACTTAAATCTTTTAATTTCAAAAAGTTCAATTACCATGACCTTTATTTATCTTCTCATGAACGAGCCTGAGCGGTCCTGAATTAGCTGTAGTCGTACCTTGTTTCTTGTCTAGAAATATTCTTCCCAGATATACATACGATCGTGTAACTAAACCACTGAAGCTAATCTTTATTCCGAATCACTCGCATCGTTGTTTCGATGGGTTCTTCGTAAGGTTTGATGGGCTTTTCACGTGTCTGACAATTCATCGCCAACGATGACTCAGCGTTTCACTTTTTACGTTACATATTATATTATCTTATATTATACGTGATATATATTCTTTCCACGAGAAATCTCGGAGCATTTTCCTACGATAAAGCCTTCCAGATTTAATTCCTGTTTATTTGCTTTGCTCGTCAACTCAGCCTCCGCCTTGGCTGCAGTGTTGGTCTAGTCGACCTCTACATTAACAGATCGCCAGATGTTACCGCTGTTCAGTGGTATTTTGCCGGCGACAGAAAGATTCTCAGTGGTGAATTCGATTGGAGATACAACGTTCTTTATTTAATTTTTTCGAGTATAGCGTCGAGGAATAACTGTCGTTGAATCGAAACAAGTAGTCTCGTACGGACGAGAACGATGCCCACATATTTTACGTTTTAATGCTTTACGTAAAAGTTTTAGCGGTATATATTTAATGAAATTAATTAATATTAGATTTTTCAAAAAAGTTATATAAAAGTTTATAAACAGGGATACGTATGACATGGGATGTGATTTCGTACGGAAATCGTACGTAATAGATGTTAAAACAGAGAAATAGAAGTGGAAAGAAAATAGAAGTGGTATTCGCTAATCATCGATATTTTTGCGGTCGGAAGGCCTTCTTTATCGCGCCGAAATTAGCAGCGGAGTTAAGTAGCGAATATAGGTTAGAGCGACGCGCTAAGGTTCGATCAGAATTTCAGAAGGACGGATTGCGAACGACCGACAAATTGGCGGTCCGATTTACGACGGTGTAATTGGCGGCGGTATGCTATAGGGTTTGCTAGCTCGAAGGGAAGAAACGTTGAACTCCGACTAGCTCTCGATGACGACCGTCGAGCGAAGAGGACGACGGGGCGCTTTGAATTGGCGCGAATTTTCATGAGGGAAACGATACTTACGCGTGCAAAGCCTGGAGCGTAGCGGGAAAGGAGCAAAAAACGCAGAGAAAAGAGCCGAACAGCTCGGATCGGGCATTGTTTGCATTCCTCCCTAACGAAGTTTTTGTAACTTACGCGTGCACCTGTGCCGCCCTCGAGTCCAATGAAATTTCTGCGATTTCGATGCCTCTGACTGTCCGTTATTCGTAATTCATTAAGCACCGTGTAGCCCCGAGGTCACGCAGAAAACGTCGGCTATCGTTCGAACATGCGTGTAATCTTTAATTCGATGCAGTTAATCTCCAACCATCTCCGTTCGATAGTAATTTGTTACGTGCAAGAGAGTGATCGAGTTAAGCTTAGTCCAGATTGACGGACAATTGTCCGTAGACACGTATTCGCAGCCAGTCCGCATCCGTTGTTGGCGGAAAATCCGCAGAAAAACGCATCTATGTACCTACATTGTCTGGCGATATCTTTCGACTGTCGACGAACGGACGGTTTTCTGGCGCTTGTGCAAGAAGACACGATGTTTCTAAAAATTTCAGTCCCTAATTACATCCATGGCGTTCGTTAAATTATATAATTATTATATTAACGATTATGGAGGGGCGTAGCGGAACGGTGGCTATCAAACAATTAGGAGAAAGTTCCGTGGTTATGCCTCGCGAAGAAGGTCGTTTTCGCGAGGTAAAGACGCGAAGACAGAGATGACGTGGAAGAACAAGAAGAAGGTGGAGGAGGTTAAGGAGGGATGGAATGGAAATGGTAGGGGACTAGAAGTAAAGGAGGGAGTCACTCCGGAGGAAGCAAGCCGAGTGGCGACGCCTCAGTGACCGAGCTTACTCTCCCTTGTGCTTTCGTTCGCAAGCGTGGGCTTGCGAGTCCTCGTTTCCCTCTATATACGTATATATACGTGTATATATCTGTCTACTCTGGTCCCTCTTTTATCTCTCGTCTGCGCATAAAGCTGCCCATTTCTATCCTTGTGGGTGTCTCGTGGACCTTTCGTTTCTACCTCCGCGATACGGCCCTGACAATAAGCCAGTCGTAGTTATATGCGCCCTTCCGTGCCTTTCTATGTTCCCATTCTTTCCTTTGCTTTCGTCGGAGTTGGTACATATCGGCCCCGCTAAAATACGTGGGACGCGGCCGTCGTGAAATTAACAACAGTGATCCTTGAGTATTCGTGCGCGGTTAAGAAAGTTCGAAAACGATCGCGGCGCGCTCGCGTAAACATCGCTACGCGTAAACACCGGTAAACGTTTAGTGCCGTGTGAATCACAGAGGCATTGGTGCTGCGTGCTTTTTTTGGGTGTTGGTATAAAAATGTTGAAAGACCGGTTGGTTAACGAAGAGTAGATATATCGATGTGACGAAACGTGTGAATCTACGCGCGATTACAGGCACTTGATTTTATCCATATCCGGAGAAATTGAATCGCGCCAAGTGTTTGTGAAGTATTGCAAGTGAAGCGGTGCTGTGTAGTGATTCTGCGCAGTAGCAGTTCCAAGTAACACGCCGGCATTCGAGATACATCCTGTCTCCTAGTTTCAACGAATGCTGGCAGAGAACTTTGATTACCAAAGCCACGTTTTCGTTTCACCAGCTATTTCATTCAAAGTCCGTTTATGTTTCGTAAGCAGCGTCGCTCTGTCATTCAAGTGTTATAGTGCTTTATAGTTCGACACTCGACAGCAGTGATAATCGTTGACACGTTCGTGCTACAACATCATGGTCGATTTTATAACCTACCCGGAGATTTCCTACCTCTACGACGAATTCATCATGGTACGCAGCGTTACACTTCGTTTGTTTTTTTCCTTCTCGAGGCGCGTTGCTTGCGCTAAAGCGGTCCTATTGCGCGCGCAGGTTGCATCGCTGTCCTTAATCGTCGATGCCACGCTTCTAATTTTATTATATTATATGTAATGCGTCAGTATTAACGATCAGGGAATTGCTATGGTCGCTAATTACTCACCGTGCCCCTGTGTAACAGCTGCACGTCGTTGCCTTCTATGGCTCATTCGGAGGCCATTAATCCTACGAGGACGCGAAGGCCATTCTCGCGATAATGTGAAACTATTGAGGAAATGTATTGCCAACTGCGCTAAATACCTATCTATTAATATATTTAGTAATTTCTCACGCTATTTATCGCTGTCAGTTTGCCTTCTCGCGACAACTATGTATATACCTAAAACTCGTAGCATCCGTCCGCGCTAAGAATATTTCCTGATATGTTTGCGACGACGAGAATATGCCCCGTTGAAGAAACAGGGGAACGCGATATTTCCATAATTTTTCGAATACGATTAAAATAACTGAAAACATAGTTAACTGTCAGCGAGGTGACCACGGTCGGTGTATCGTGTAATTAATCATTCGTACGATGATTACGTTAAAGATTCACCTATGCCTCTAGAGTAAACGCCGATGGACGGTCGGGGTGCTGTCTCCGCGAGATTGCCTGGGATGAGGTAAAGGGAAAGGTAAGGGATGATAGGTATAGGCAGGGTGAACCCTCGCCACAAAGTGGAACTACTTTACGGGAATATCACTTTGATCCGACGCTTAATGAACGATGGACCGCGCTCGGTAAGAGTACCCAGACTGAATTTAATTAGGGCTCTCAACTTGCCAGGTCGAGAGCATGACGGGATGCCGTACAGAATGTGTGCACGAAGGGAACGGGAAGAGAAATAGAGAGACAGAGCCGGGGTACATGATAAAAGCTCGGATGAAGCACACACGCTTGTGGGTACGGTAGGAAACGAAGGCCTTTTCCTTTGAGAATGCACCGGGCATATCCACTCCGCGACGATCATAGATGACAAAACTGGACGGATGACTATCCCATTGTCATGCAAATCATGGAGGGGACCGGCACTTATTGACTCTACCGCGTACTCTAGCGCCTTTATACTTTTCACGGCACGCTCGCGCGTGCCGAAGTAACTGCGTTGTCTCGCGTCGTGCGTATGCGGAGAGAGCCAACGGAGAAACGCACTCGGCCGATTATTCAGGAAAATTGAAAATTCCACGCGTCGATAAAGAGGGTGGTCAGTCTTGCTGCTAACCTGATCAGGCACGCCAATTTGTGCAGAGCTTTGATTCTGCGGGATGACTCGACGCTCTGACGGGCGCGCGATCGTGCTGCGCTTTAACTCGAAATGGACCAGCCCCCCCGGGAAAACGGACTTCGATTCCAGCCATTCGTACTTTAACCGTTTGATAATGGTGATGTCAAAGTACTTTTATCTTCGATGACAACGCAACTGATTCGCGAAGGGTGCGCATTTCGTTCGGAAATTTTCTGCTTCATCATTTTTTAATTCGTACCGCGAATAGAGATTTCGTTAGCGATACGATACGTTCGTCGCTTGTTCCACTCTCATTAATCGCGTCAACGTTCTTGATATTCGTAAGTTTCATTACAAAAATATTTTTTATCCAACTTTACGTAACTACGAACTATGCGAAATAAGAAATTTTGTCCTTTTCATCGAGCTTCGTTTCGTAAGCTTGACCATTTATGGACATTTTCCGTTTGCCAGGAAATCTACCGGGGTTATAAACACGAGCATAAAAATTAAACTAACACATCCGCGACTAGTTTTTTTTTTTTTTTGCATTCGAAGGGGAACAAAAACGAACGAATATGAAACGGAAATTGAATGCGTTCGTACGGCAAGGAAATAATATCCCACTTTTAGAAGTTTGATCGGTCGAAGCTCGTTCCGGCAATGAATCGCGACGATATTCGACCAAGATTTCTCGGACCGTTCTCTAGTATCGACTCTCCTCGATCCCGAAGTAGGTGACGTGCTTGCAGACACACGCTGGCACCGGTTGTGGAAATTGAGAAAACTTTATTTGCCTCGGTGTAACCATGGAAAACATCAAGATGCGGAAAATAGGAATTGCGCGAAACTCTTTACCGATGGTAGAGCAAACAAGGACGCGCCCCTCGTTCGTGAACTAAAACCTATTTTCTTCACCAAGTGTCGGGAACTCCAGTTCCTCAGCGGTACTGGATAATAAAATACATTGTTGAATAAAAACCATAGCTAACTCGGCAAGAAGTATAAAGGAAAAACGCAAGAAAAAAGGTAAAGGCTTTACTGTCGGAGAAGCAATAACATTAATCCCTCCGTATCGTTTCTAAATCCAACAATTTAAAAACATGAGAAATTCTTTTTAAGAGGTATACGCAAAGTCGTAAATCTTGAAAGTATTAAACGGTGAATTTCATTGTATTAAACTACCGAAAACTTATTAACGATACCCATTCTCAGAAACGACTAGTGTATTTTCAACGTTGTCAACAATTTTTCAGTAATTTAATAGTAATTGTAACGAATATACTAACACTAGTAGCGGTAGAGTGAATAATATAATACAATGTATCATTCCTTCGTATATTTCACGTGCTACATATTTTTCATGCTGGTGTAAGATTAGTATCTAATATTTATGATATTCTGCGCGGGTCAAGGTGTGCAATAAATAAAACGTAATAATTCTTACTGAAACGTTGTGTAAACTTTATAGAGTGCATTTTCAATGGCTACGAAATAGGTGGAATCGGGTGCAACGTTAATCCGTAATGGGTTAATCTTGTTGTTTAACGTATCGGAAGAAACGTCGGTTGGATTTTTCAACGAAAAACAATTTTTATTGCTTTCCGTGGCGGCAAAATTTTCCGATCGTGTCTTCGTCCCTCGTCGAATCGCGTATTTGCTTAAATCATCTCGCCATCTCTTTGCCAGCACGTGACTAATCTAAATATTTACGCGAGTGAGACAGGCCGGCTAACATCGCGTTTCCCTTAACTTTTCGAAGGAGACCCGACTTCGATGTTCTCGGTCCTCGCTCGGTCGAACAGTTAAAATTACCACGAAGATGTGTGACGTCATATCGATCGAATCGAATAGCAAGGCAAGCGAACCACGCGTAACTATCAATTTCTAACTCAAGATCTTTTTAGATTCTCCGTATATCTATCGGTCATGTTGCAGTCCTGACGAATCTTTTTCCTGCTACATCGCGCAGGACGATGATTTAAAATAAAATGTGTACAGCGGCGGCCGGATAGAAGTAGAAAATATTTTTCCAGAAAGATCACTTCCTGAACGGCGTTAATGTATTAATAAAAAGACACGTGATTGGTAAAGTTTTCTCATATATATACGTATCTGATCTGAATATGGGTCTAAAAGGATTTTGCATAACGTCAATACAAAGCGGACGATTGCCACAAGGTTAGATGCATCAAGTAGTGGAAAAATATTCAGTTCCGGGGCTTTACAATTTTATCAGCGATAGGCCAACCAACCCGTTCCTATAAACGAGAGGTTGGAAAGGACGAAAAAGGCGTCCTTCCCTTGTGCGTTTAGGTATTGTTACTGGTATCTCGCTCAGGCAGTGGGCAGGCTTTGTGTTTCTGCCCTAGTTTCTGTGCTGCAGGCCAGACATACGGGTTTGGGAGTAAATTGCATGAGGGTAGCAAAGGGCTAACTTGCGATAAAACATTCACGCGTTTTCTATGTGTATCCATGTATGCATGTGCATTTAGCGAGCGTGTAGGCAGACGCGCGTTTTCGCGCGCGCTTGCGAGCGTATCCACCTTGGGTTAAAAATATCCGTATCGCGGCAGCTAACTTTGCCACGTATGTCCAAATTTTGCCACTGGTTCCACCGTACCGACATTTTATTTTCCAGATTATTATAAATCTCTGTGCGCTTAAACGCGTTAAACATCTAGCGTGAGGTTGTATAAAAACAAAACAATTTGGAAATACGTTAAACTCGCGAATATTCCAACGGTATCAGCAAGACCAGGGTCATCGCGTTACGTCGCATCGGCAGGTTTGAAAAGCTGATCAAGTCTAGCGGTACAATAGCCAGTTGACGATACACGGGTTGAAAAGTAGCTTAAGAACGAAGGAATTAAACATGAGACAGCTACGGAACGTTCCAACTTCAAAAATTATTCCAACGATACATAAACGTAGTCACATAGAGACACTCGACCACCGAAACTGTTTCGTTC
Organism: Bombus pyrosoma; assembly: GCF_014825855.1. Lineage (NCBI taxonomy): Eukaryota > Metazoa > Arthropoda > Insecta > Hymenoptera > Apidae > Bombus > Bombus pyrosoma. The sequence goes on from NC_057784.1 coordinate 438,785, forward strand.
TAACGTCTTTTCTCGGCAGCTTTTGAAAGTTCCCTCATTTATATCTAGACGGTGCGGAAAGCGTGGTCGGTTCAGTCGTTTTGGATACTGAAGCTCCGGAGAAAATTTTCTTCAGTTGCATTCAGTTGGCATTAGCGTCGTAGCTGTAAAAGTAGTAAAAGAGGCAGCATTAGGAAGAAGGAGGGAGAGAAAGAAAGAAAGAAAGAAAGAAAGAAAGAAAGAAAGAAGGAAAGAAAGAAAGAAAGGAAGGAAGGAAGACAGAAACAAAGAAAGGAGCCAGGAAAGAAAAACGAGAGGGGACGATGTGCCTCTTTTCTGTCTCTTTTGGCCTGGAAGGGAGAAGGCAGAAGTTTGCAACTCTATTCGCGGAAAGGTCGCGAAAGAGGTAAGAAGGGGAGGCATAATTCCAACAGAGAGAGTATGACGAGCCAGCCAAGTTGGCCACCTCTACGAGGTGCCCTCAAAGACTCTTCCGCTAATTTGATGATCCTCCAAAGGCCTGGGCTGCAATCTGCCGCTCAGTGTAGATTCTCTAGACATGGACCCTCACCGATCTTTCCTCGTCTTGTTTCGGTCTGGGGAGAAACGTCTCTGAGGAGGTTACCGTTCAAGTTCTTCACTTTTCCTTTCGTTCTCCTCATCCACTTTTTCCTACATGCAGGTCAAATGACAGAGCGCGTTAAACTGCCGCTCTCGCTCGTGGCCACGTTTAAAGAGTTTCGCGCATGGCGAGCACCCGCAAAAGTAAACTCATCTTCATACATAAACGTAACCTCGTTTCCAGCATCGCTTCCTTGCAATTCCAACTAATAATTATCTACAATTTCTCCTTGTTGATGCTCCGGTGAAACTAGCAGGATTAGTTCGCCAACTATACTTGTAAAACGCTTGTTCATCCAACTTTGTCCGAATTCGTTTTTTGAACGCGTTTACGACCGACTAGAGAGCGACCGATCTTTCCATAAAGTTGTAATTACGTCGAAATTGAGGCAAAAATCGATTTGCGATTTTCCACGTTGCGAGAGCCGAACATTTTCTACGTAGAGGTATCCGTACGGTTAAACGACGTCACTCGTATTAACTCGATGCTCTTTTACTCGAGGGGATACAATATCGTTAAATTATGGTTTCGTGTTGCATACGTTGTAGATTTGGTTTCATATAACCGAAGACGAAGGAAAGGATACGGTTTCGGCGACGCTGTCTCGATATCTCCTCTTGGGGACAATATACTTTCTCATATATTCAACGTGCCTCGTATGAGCTGCTTAATTTCGCTAGCAATTCGTTCGGGTCTCGTTCGCTATCGGGATTACGGCTGGTCTGATGAGTTTCCAGAGTAGGACCGCAGTACCGGTTGCCGTAGCAGGAACCGGAACCTTGTAGGTTTCAACGAAGAAAGGGAGGAGAAGAGGGAACAAAGAGACAGTGGACACAGAGAAGCTGGAAGAGGAGCTGGGTCAGCGTCACCGGAGTGTATAATTGGCTTGATTGTCGGGTTCTAATCTGGTTCTCCTTCTGCCTTCCGTCAGAGAGGGACGTGTCCAGCCTGCCACCACTGCCATAGGAACGTCCAGAAAATGGGAGAAATGCGACCTGCTTCTCCAGATCCTTTCGTTATTTATAATGCCCTTTACCCTGTTTCGGGTTAACCTCCAACATAATATCCCCAACTTCCACGGATTAGACGAATTTCCTTTGACGTGTCCCAACCATCGAAACGATGAAACGAAGATTTATCGGAACTTGTTAAGCAGGTGAATAACGAAGATGAATTTCTCAAACGTGATAACGATCGTTCGACGCGTAATTATCAGGTATTTTAAACGCGTTAAAATTGAAATTACACGAGATATTCCTTTTATCTATCTTTCGCTTTAATTCGGCCAAGTCCAGCGCGTATTAAAAATGTATAAATGTTAGTTGGAAGAAAAGCGCGGACAAAGAGATACGCGACGTGCACCGCGAGAGATGAATTATAGTAATAAAACAACTGCGTGGAAGTGCAACGTGCGGTTTTTATAAATATTTCGCTTGTTTCGTTCGCGTCGTCGTTGTTGGCTTCGCACCAACTGGGCTATGCTACATACTGGCTGCAGCGATTTCATATCACTACACTGGCTATCTACGATCTGAACGCAGACAAATATATAAATACGACCAGTCAGTTGGTTATACAGATTTAAATTGCACGATATTAGTATAATTTTCTTTCTCAGTGTTTGGCAGCTGGAAACGGTATACGTTATTTTTTTCGTCTCGTATAAAAATTTCGTTTATACGAAAAACACAATCTACGAATCACATTTGTTTCAATCACATAACGTCGTTCCAACGAAACCGTAATAAATTTCTAATTTCTCTTCTTATGACTTCCGTGTCTGATCCGTCACTGTCTCATACCACTTTCATTCTTCTTATAGAACCATAATGAGGCCGTAAACGTTCCACGCGTCGCTCTAACGACATTTTTTTTTTTTTTTTTTTTGTTCGATAATTTCGCTAGATAAACGGCAACATTCATTAAGGATCCTTTCCTCGTTTACGGAAATTGGGAATGGCAATATTAATGGAAAGACGCATGATCGTTGTACGTACAAATACACCGTTAAATTTGGCGCAATTGGTTGTACGATTAAAGATTGATAGTACACACGTTCAACGTAGTTAAATATCGATTTCGGTCAAATCGTTCGATTATATTATTCATCGAAAAGGATTTCGCGAACGCGGATGTTATCGTCAAACGATCGGAAAACACAAAAAGATCAGCTACTTGACTCGATGGCAAGAAAGGTGAAACGATAGTTCTAGCGAAGTCATCCGAAGTGCGCTGTAAAAGCACGAACGGGAAAAGTTGGATTTAAGATAACGAACCGATATCGATCGAGAAGATAAATAGCGGAGGAGCATGGACTTGTTTTCATTGACTAAGTACGTATACTTTGCGGTGCACTTAGGTGAAAACGGGGAAAGTGGTGAAGAGCGGACGAGTTGAAGCGGGATCGACGACGAAGGAGAGAAGATATTTTCAAAGACGACTCGGAAATTGCCTGTCCAATTGAATCGCAAACAATATGAAAATTTGTTCGAGAGTTTTGATTATACAAAGGAGAGGAGGCTACGGTAGACGGCGTCGGAGGGCGAGGAGAAAGAGAAGAAAAGCGGACACATTCGAGAGAGGAGCAAGAGAAGGATATTCTTAGTGGCGCTCGGAAACAATGGGCCACCATCAGACTTGCAAAGCGGATCGCGTTTTTACTTTCAAATTAAATTATTTTCTCCGTTTCGTGTACGATTAATGCTCTTCAGCCGGTGGCCACGTTTAATCGGCGATCTTCATCCTCGATATTTTTGTTTACGCTTCTTCCGTATCTTTTTCACGTTATCCAACGTTTAACGTAACTTTGTCCAATCGAATGTAAAGTACGCCAACACATTGCCTTATTCCTTCGCTCCGCAATCGATATTGGAATCTATTTCTAGAAGCTATCGCGTTTATAGCTATACCTCGTCTATATAAATTAACCAAAGGTACCAATTTGTTTGTGTATATATATATATATATATATATACACACACACACACACATACAATACAATTCATCTCCGATGCAGTATAAAAATAATTCGCAATCGATTGACAAGTGCAGAGGAATTCGTACGAGCAACGCGCGTGGAGGTACATATATTGTTAAATTACCTTGCGGTTTTCACTTAATAAATCATAATAAATTTCGCAGCGTGTCCAATTGCATCCGTGAACAGAGGTGGCCCAACCATATTATTTACATTCATATAGGAACACGGCGTGATTATACTAGAAACGATAATACGCACCATTGTAAATTTTACTCGGGCGAAAGCGTTAATCGAAGCAGCACGCACACACGTTGCGCCGATTATCGTGCCGTTTACCAACTTGCATCTGCATGGAAGTTGCTTTGATTGCAGATTCATTCCGCTTAAACATGCGGCAAACCGGGCCATAAAATAACATTCGTTCGCAGAAGTAGCACGCGACAACGCACACGACGTGTAAAATCGATGCGACGTACGGTTAAAAGGCAAGGCTGCCGCAACCAAAGGAAGATGTTGGTTGCATTAGCAATACAATTTGCGGATGTAACGCTTCAGAACTGTTCGTGTATCTATGGCTACGGTACCGGTATAGCGCGCCGGGAGACATCAACATGGACTGTAAAAGGGTTCTTGAAGCGGCACCTATCCGTTACAAACGTAAATGGAAACTGGGTCGCGTGTATTTCGACAATTGTTCCTTACCTCTCACGACGCGTAACCACAAATTCGTTTCCCCATGAATTTCAATTGAGTGAAACCGCGTCGTCGTCGGTGCCAACTCGACGCCCATTGATGCAACCGTTACCGGCATCGTCGGTGTTGGCTTTAAATTCCAACTGTTCGTCAATGGTAAACTAAGCGGGAACGTGCTGCCTTTGTGACGCAGATCAGCCCAGAAATGAGTAAAGTCGCGAAAAGAAAGTCCCCACCGTCGTTGTTCATTCCCCTATACTCTCGTTCTCGGGTAAGGTGAGAAGCGCAGACATCTTGGACTAGCAAATTTCCCGTTATTGAAATTTACGCGCGTTAGTTGAACCAATTAGCCCGCGGTTTATAATCGAATTTGACAATAATAACTGACAATAAGGGATACAGGAAGCGGAATCGTCTTGAAACGTTTACCGTTACGAAGCAAAGTCTGACCGAGGCGAAGAAAGAAAGAAGGAAGATGGCAATTACCGTGCAATTTATTCATCGAAAGTTCGAAAGCGTCAAAAGGAATGGAGATTTTCGAGTCGTCGGGAGATTGTCAGTGATGGGGCTGGGTTGATGGTGTTTCGTGCGCATCTACGATATAACTGTGTATAGGCGGTGCTGAAATACACGAAACGCTGTCGGTCGCGTAAACAGGCCAGGAAAAGCCTGCGCGCGGACTGCCTACAGAGGTTCGCGACGAGAGAATAGAGAAGAGGAAGAGAGGAGGAAAGCGGCATAATGCGCGCGGTATACCACGCCACTTCCGAATTACTCCGGCAAAATCTCCCCGCGTATTTGCATTCCCCCGCGGCGAACGCAGACAGAAATTAATTGCGTACTTGCGCGGGCAACAATGAAGCGCCATTCTCGTGTACTGGCAACTCTCCCTCGCTGGTCGCTCCGGAAATCAAAGACACTTTTGGTCGACTGCCCGCCCCCCGGCATCCAGACCCCGGATTCGGCCCGCAGCACCGCCTCGCTCTACGCCACGCCGCTCCGCTCCGCTCCACGCCACGTTGTTCAAATTTCGTTTCCACCAGTTTGTTTAACGTCTCTACGGCTGTGAAAAGACGCAGAGGTTTATTGCGAGTTAAAAACGAATCAAGCGCAACGACGATTCTACCCAGCGCTCCGTCCTGTTCAGTTTTCTGTCTCCGACAAATGGGAAGAAACACCGAAGATTGTTCGAAACGTTACGAATAACACGACAAATCGTTTCGCAACGTTGCGACGTCCGTTCGTTTTACGAAATATGGCCAGCTACGAAGCGCCTACTACGCGCAACTTAAATCACCTATGAGGAAATAAAGCGTGCGAACGTTCCACGTACAATCTCAATCGATCGTCGATGTTGAATAATTTCCTGATGATGGAAATCTTTAGCCTGCTCTGACCAATTATATTTTTTACTAATTTACCGTTATCACCTGATTTACCCGAAATGTCACACGATTATTTTCGGAACGATATTCCGTTATTACTTAATCGATATATAGTTTAATTTCGGCGATTCTATACCGAAAGGTTTATCATCGAACGGGATTATTTTGTGTGTTTTTGTTCGTTTTGCTCGTTTGTCTCGACACGGTAAAATAGATTATCGGAACATTCGGTTAAAGGGAAACGATCATAATTTTCTACGCTGCGCAACGACACGCACGAAATATCGCGTTGTCGACGCGGGTCAACTCTATTTTAACAATCGAGTCGATTAAAATTACATCGAACGCTGAGCAGGGATTTCCACAATAATGCCGAACAAAATAAAATCTCCAAGTTTCGCGCGTTAAACTGTTAGTTCGATTTGACAATGAGCTTCCGTGTTATTTAAATTCGGACCTGTAGCCGATTGAAAATCACGGTCATTGTAATTACCATTGGAAGCACGCGGGTCTGGGTGATTTATGGAATCATGAAATTTAGCCCCATTGTCGTACAAATTCGCGGGCAGTGGCGAGGAAGTTCAGCCGGTGGATTAATGATGCAGCGTTTATTTAGCGAAGCGGTGATAGTGGCTGGGAATTCGTACACAAAGGAAACGAGCATTGGACCTTTTAGGCTGGGAGGAATTGCCGTGTGCGAAGTCGTGCCGGAAGTAGGCGATATCAACTACCGGTGACACCCTTCTCGCAGCCCCTGCACGATGCTACACTCCACCGTAGGTTTATGGCTAGCTTTTTGTTCAACGCCATTAGCGGCTCGCTGCCCGTTGCTTTTCCGTGCGACAACAACGACCATCGCGTCATGTACGACATAGATTTTACCATTAGCGTACCGGCGTGCCTCCGCTACCTACCAACCAACTAGCTCCATCGAGCTGCTGTGGAAAAGTTTACGAAGCGCTAATGGGAAAAAACGGAATTTCTTTCACGTAGAATACTACTTTAAAGTAGAAACGATTAATCTTGTTCTTGTATTGCCCAGTTGGTGCCACTGTAAACGTTCGTTTTTTCCTTTTCTCTTCTTCTTTTTTTCGTTTCTTTTTTTCTTTTTTTTTTTTTCTTTTTTTTCTTTTTCCTTGTACCTCCGTTTTACGCTATGGAGGTTTAGTGGAGTGCGATTATGAAATACAGTTCAATCACGCGAACGCCGTAAATAACCGTTATCTCCGACGACGTAAAGTGACAAATCGTGCTCGGTTTTGCCGCGCCACGCGCGTCGAATTACAACGACACAGCGTGAAACTGTCCTCGCGTACACCGAAATCGACCTAGCCCCGGCATCCTTCTTCGACTCTCGACAAAGTTTTCGTTCCTGTATAATTACTTGCCTTTGTGGAGAAGGTACCGTGGTATAGACGGAGGAAGATGTAATATCAACGGCGGTATGATTGCTTAATTGACTTAATCATGGTACGCTTCATAATAATTATTTTCCCTTGGTTATACCAACGATAAGGGAATCTATTATACGTACGACGAACTTTCGAACTTTCTTGGTATTTGAACGGCTGGCGTTCGAATATCGCGAGCCGCCAAAAAAGGATCGTCGAGTCGGTAATTTATAGCACTTTCAACCTTTCGTCTACGATATCCCGCCTGTCTCTCTCGACGATCGATTCGTCCTGGTACTTTCGTTTCGTCCTCGCTGTCTTTTCTGGTTTAGTTTGCCAGAGAAGCCAGAGAGTCATCCCCTTCGGCGACTTGTTTCGGGTAATTAAATCCAGGCAACCCGACGAGATGTCGGAACCTGATAAATGAAGTGTTCCAGCAGGATGAGGAGGGAGACCCTCTTCGTGAGGGTCGACACAGAGGCGAGCGGGGAGCTAGCGAGGAGCCATGTGAATATTGCAGGACCTCGCACTTCTCATCGCTCGTCGTCGGGTTTGTCGACGCATTACTTCGCGCAGAGAGCAGTTATCATTTTAGGTTATGAAGTTTTCGCCACTGCTTGCTCCTATTTTCTCAATTTACCCCTCCCCAAGAAATTACCGGTCATCTTTATTTTCTCGTATATTTTTCCGTATTCCGTCTCTGTAACCTCAACATTACGCAAAAAGTTTACATTGCTTTTCACTCCGTTTTACTCCTCTCGGTCAAGTTGAAACGAATAAACGTACACGTATACAACGAATATTACAAGGTTCGGTAAAATGTCGTGTAAAGAAAGAACCATTTTTAAGAGTGTGGTTACAAAATGACGGAAAAATTGCGTATACGTAACGATCGTCCGTAGTGTGTCTTTTGCATTTCGATATTAACGGGCGAGCAGCTTTTAACGAGCTAGACTAACGAAAAGTTCGATATTCGAAGCACGACGACATTCAGCGCGAGCATTCGATGCTACACGTATGAAATATGACGAGTCTTTATGTATTGCGATAAATAAAATGCGTTTTTTTTTCTTCTTTCTTTTTTTTTTTTTGTATACCGCGATGGAATCTGTGTACAGACGAGCCTACGCCTATTCTGTATTTACCGTATTCACGGCACCAGATTGCATTTATACCAGCAAAGCCGCAAAGGTGGGTCTGTGACGAAGGCATATTTAATTCAGGCGACCCACGGTTTCGGTATTGTACGTGTTACATCGCGTGTGCCGTGTGCACGCGTTTCTAGCCAGCTCACAAAGACAAATTTCAACAGTAAACACGACTGGATCTGTGCCAACTGTATTTTTTCCCGAAACGTTATCGCGTCGAGCTTATTCGACCAACATTACTTTTCAGGCCGCGATTAATGATTTTCTCGTACGTTCGCGTTAGAATTTCCGACCGGTGTATTTTCAAATATCATCGATCAACGATTAAACGTCGCTGTCCCTAATTTGTTTCTGTGAACGTTTCTATGAATGCGAAAGTTTTCGATTTCAGCTTGAAACATGGTTATAGAAGGTTACTTGGACCCTATTGTAAAACGTAGTCGAAAATAATGAAATGTATTGCCAACAGATGGAAAGTTTAATCTTTCGACTGGATCGTTCGTCGATCAAACGTCGTCTTAGACACACTGTTTAAATATTAATAAAGGAGGATCGTTTTAGCATTTTCAAACGCGAGCGGGTACGTCTAATACAAATGTAACGGCACAGCTAAAAAGGAAAATTTCTTAAACGAACATGTTAATAGAATTTGTAAGTTTCTTCGATCTAGAATATTGATATTCCGAGCGATAAGTTACGCAAGTCGCTTCTCTCTGTTACAATCAGTCAAAATTGGTTCTTAAATCGGTCCATATAAATACGCCGCTCGAAGCTAATTTAATTTTGCAATTTTAGAACCAATATAACTTAATGGCAAGTGTATATTACGTTGCGGGCATGAAATTTGATATCCCGATCTAATTTTAGTAGCGTAAAATATTTCTATACTATACTATATATCGTATTGTAATATAAAAAAAGCTGATGGATAGTTGGAGAATGTTTATCGCGATAAGCGTGCTTCGTAAATCATAACATTTGCCTGGTTGGGTGGAACGATTTTTTCCACGAATATATCATCGCGTCAACAAAAACGAGGAAGATGTGTATTGGGTGATAAAGTTAAGTGCTCCACCCTCTATATTACGCGAAACGTAATGTATCGATATCTATGGCAGGCAGTTTCTTCCTGCACTTTACACAACTTACATTCTATCGTTGGCATGTCGAACGTTATGGCATTTATGTGTTCGGAAAGTATATTTGTAGTTTACGATAGATACGACGTATTATATCAAGTCGGCCATTAACTGCGAACGTTCGATTACGAATCCGTCGTAATTCAAAGGTTCGCGATATCTGTTGCCCACGGACATATTTCAACATCGTCCTCAGCCATGCGGCCTATAATCCCAAAGGATTTGTTGTACACATGTTCGTCCCGTGCAAACTGTCCTCGAAATGTTCGATATCCCCCTATGTATCCACGGTGGGAAGATCAATGTCGCGCGTTTGGTTACGAATGTTGGATGATTTCTGGTCGCACCTGAGGCCATTTGTGAAGTTTGTGTTCGCGGTTCTATTCTAGCGACAGCTCCGATCAGATATCGATCTCCGAACGCGCTCTCGATCCAGAGGCCTCGGTATACAAGCTCGGATATTTCGTATTTTTGATTCTGTCGTCAACCTAGAAAATTTTATGCTCTTCGAGAACACGGACGGAACAGGATCCCACGGTTTTCAGAATCAACGTTGTACCCACCATTTTTCTTCGCCGCCCTGATTTCTTCTTTCAACGAATTTTTGTCGTTTTTGTACCGTACCACGAAACGTAATATTTCCACGGCGCGCGTCTCACAGGCTACCAATCTTCGCAGAAGCAATAATAGCACACCGTCCATCCAACTGTCCATTCGGACCAGTCCTCCTTCGTCTTTCTTTCTCTACGCTATGTCGTCCCTTGTGGCTCATTCTTCATCCGCTATCCTGTCGTAGATACGAAACTCCAAGAAGAACAACCCATCTCTTACACATTTGTCCCTTCTCCTTCATCTTCGCCCTCTGCCGTTCGCGTGTTATTCGCCGTTTTTCTCGTGTTCTGTTTTTGCGTCGATATTTGCCTTAACAAAACGAAATCGCCTCTGCTCGCCGACAAGTGACGGTGGTGCACCGTGTTTGAACTATAGTAATTTGAGGCAGGCTAATGAAAGTGCTACGCAAACACTGTCGCGACGCCCCGACGTCAAAGCTGAAACCTCTGGCCACACTGCTTGCAAGCGCCCACCCTTTTCCTCCTCGTCCTCCTCCCAGTCTGTCATCCTTTTACTTTTTCTTCTTTCGCGACGATACTTTCTCTGCTATTGAAGTTCCTTCTTTCGATCGATGCGCCTACGCGTACACCGAACAACTTCAGCATTTCCCGAAACACTCTGTGTACGCCGGACTTTCACGCGACTGCCGTTAAAGCAAGGATAATTTAATATTCGTGATCGACCAGCTATCCTTCGAAATTAACAGTAGAATATCGTGTCCTTTCTACTATCGTTTCCGAATCGCGTTCCGGTATGGGCGCTAATAATTCGCGTGGCCAGCGGATCACGCAAATATTGAATCAAACTTCTTTTGCATTCACGCGAGAAAAAGCGGAAATTACTTTTTTAACAATTTTGTTGCATTCGTTTCATCCGACGTTGAATACTAATAGAAACGAATACGAAACTCGTGACACGAGCACGCGCGCCAACTTCTCTTTAACACGTTCGCTGCGCGTACGTTTCGTTGTTAGATCCAAGCCGGCATGTACGTATAATTGATGAAACTGGTATAGCAAGATCATCGAATAGGTTAGACTCATTGAAGTTCGCGTTTTGAGAGTTACTTAATTACTTCTTCCTTTGCAGAATAGACTCAATAATATCGTATTATTATCGGAATTGAAACCATTAAGGTTTCTCTTTTCCGCCCGTTGAAACGAGACCGGCTAAATTTCACGAGTATTCGTTTCCTTCTAGCAAATAGAGCTAGATAATTCGAGAATAGTGTGTTAATCCAAGTTGTGGCTCGCCAACATTTTTCTTCATTTTTCCAAGTAGTTGTCCACTCGTTGCCCCAGCGCATACTAGATTACCGTGTTATCCCAGAAAAGCGTTAATCTCGAGGAAAACTTTCTCAGTACTTTTGTTACCCTGCTACTCTACTGCCGGATAACTGTAACTCAATAAGGATGTTAGCCATTTCCGCCTTCTGGAACCGGTTGCGTTAACTTCCGAATAGTTTCTCCCAAGTTTCCAAAGTTGCCAAGTGGTAATTTCCACTAATGCTGCCCTCTGTCCTAACGTGTTGTACTTCTCTATTCAGTAGTTTATAATAGTACCGGCGGTAGTAGTAGTCTTGTTTTCGAAATAGCGAAAGGTCAGATCGTTTTATTCTCATAGATTCGCGAAACTTTATTTCTGGTCTGATTTCTCGCTAGTACGCGAGTCGATGTTTTATTCTCAGATCGCCAATGCTAACCGGCCTCGAATCAACTCGTATCGTTGAAGAGGACCAAAAATATCCCCGCATGCAGATAACAGAACGGTAGGCGCGATTGAACGCGCTCACTGAAACCATATGGCGCTTAGCTCGTTTCTGGTTTACAGAGTGGGTATAAGGTCATGAGGTATCGAGACCAGCTTCTGCTACGGTATCTTCTCGTTTCGTCCGCGCCTAGCGGCAGACCCGTCTTCGCTTCTATATGTTTTTCATATCGCCGTCTCAGGTTCATGATGTCACGACGGTCGCCATTATTTTACTACTTTAACCCATACAAATTTTGTTGTTACGGACAGAAAGAAATAAGCATAGAAAGATGTATTGCACAAAATTCGCTATTAATATTCAATCGATACATCAAGCTTGTAACAAGCGGAAGATTTCCAGTTCGAACAGAGCCTCGATCTTTCTTTTCACCGGTATAAACGTCAATAAATCCCGATTAAATTTCGAGATACGCGTAAGTTCGGCCGTAACTCGTTGGGCAGGCGTGCCGCGATTCCATCGTCAGTCACGAGATACGAGAGATAACGCGTTTCGTTACACGTCAACGATGTAGTTACAGCGGGTTAGTTGTTAAATGTCGTTAAACGTCGTTATGGTCGCAACGATAATTATCATACGTCGGGAACAAAGGACACGCGGGACCTAGGACAGGGTGGCTGCTTGCAGTGTACGTACGCTGTAAAAGACCCGGTCACCCTTCTTTCTCCACTCACCTTCTCGCCGCTCCTTCCACCTTCCTCGTCGTAATTTCGAGACTTCCTACGGGCAGCGGTCGCGGTAGATACCTCATATTAATTCGAGGTGAGCTTTCGAGGCCATTTTAAGTTTTACGATCCGGCCATAAAGATTGTCTTCACTGATAATTACGTAGACGAGGGAAATTGTAAATCGCTATCACATTCGACTCATTGAACCGCCTCTTTCTACAAAACTTTGCTTTCGATATTTCTCCCCCTCTTTTTTCTTTTTACTAGTCACAAAATACCCCAATCCTGTGCTATCGTAAGAAAGCTTTCCTTCGACGTTTGAAATTCTTGACGAAGTAAATTTTCTATTAACTTTTCGCCACGATATGTTACATATGATATCTTTATTTGCGAATATATCGCTACAGTATATTTGCTTATTGCATAAGCATAAATTATACGATATTTTCTATATCTTGTATCGAGTTGTGATACTTTGTAATTGAAAGATAAGCTCGAAGAAAGCAGATTAAGACCAACTTGAAATGTATTTAAAGCTTCTTTTCGGCTAATCCACTCGAATTCTGAATTAATCCTAAAAATGATGCACGGAATTATGTTTATCATTCGATGCATTCGAAGCTATTCTGTCAGGAACGGATCGATCTGCAACGGAATTACGAATTAATACATTTGTGGTGGCGGCGGATGAAATTCGACCGATTATCAGGGATAACTGGCCGAACGATCGTGTTTCGAAGTCCCGAAACATCAGGAATGCTCCATCCTCTCCGCATTTCTATCTCATTCCCATCGACCATTTCCATTAGCTGGAAATGTAATACAGCATTGCGTAACGAGCATACAGTCGCGTTCCTATATTGATACGCGATTCTCTAAACGAGCTCTCTCTCTCTCTCTCTCTTTCTCTCTCTTTTTCCCCATCTCTTTCCATCTCTCGCACTTTTCGCATTTTTCTCTTATCGACGATTTTGATTCGCAGAAATAGAGGCGCGGTATCTCGGAAAAAATCTCGGATTATCCGACTTATCGCGTCGGTTACGTACATTCTCGTACACTATTTTTCTATTGAATCTTCGAACAGAGTTCTCTATTTAGATGTATCTCAGATTCTGTGCAACCAGAACCGAGGAGGCGAAGGTGCCAGAGAAAGCTGACTCTCGTTCCACGATCGTAAACGTAGTTTCGATTCTGAAGGTGGCAATAAAATCTACGAGCAGATGCTTTCGTACAACGTTCCACTGACCATGAAATCTCCCATGAAAGTTGCAACGTAAGTCGCAGGAAGTGGGGAGACACGATGGCATTTGGTCTATATTTCGACTAGATCGTCTGTGTCACCGTCTGTGAATCAGAATAAAGCGATTAAAATTGTTTACGCGCTCTTTGAACGTACTCGTGTGTTTGTATATTTTCAATTGGTATTTTATTTATGAAAACGATGACAGATATCGAGTACGATAAGAATCACGCTATATGCGTATAACTTACTATACCGTTGAAGCTAGAGTTCTCCGCTCTATCTCATCGACGCTAGGTTAATGGAGTTTCCAAGATCTTTCAAAGGGCAATGAAAGGTGAAGGACTGACGATGCTGACACGAGCTACATTTCTTTATCGTCTCTTTAGACGTTCTGACCCTGGGCAAGTGCTTCAAACGACGGAAGGTTAGACAGGTTCTCGAAAATGATGGATGTCTCCTTTTCCTTGGCTCGTTTACGAATCGCTCAAGTTACGATCCGAGAGATTCAACCTCGGTACGTCGAGCCGAATTGATAGTTATTGATAGCTACTCGGACTAGCCTGACTCCGGAGGCAGCTTGATCGATGTCATGCACGATAGAGCATTCTAATTATGGTCAGACTGCCGGCAATTACCCATAATCACCCAAGTCCTATGTCTTCCTCTTCGGTAATTATACGTTCAGCCTTAGCGAGGCCGTATCTATCATTTAAGAAGTTTTTCCCGACTTTGAAGCGACTTTGTGAAACTCGCCAATTAATTAATCGAGCAAATTGAATCGTATCCCTAACGTCACCGACCTCGGATCGGAAATAATCTTTGAAACGTTATTCCGCCGTCTCCGCGAACCGACTACGTACGTCACGTGGTGTCAATCGAAAGTTTCCGTAAAACGAATCAACGTCGGATGGAATCATCGATTTCGAAGTGGCTGTAGCATCGGCAAAAAATGACTCTTTGTTTGGGCGTTATGAGATTTTATGACAACAGAGATTAATTGTTTATCGATCGACGGAGCGATGAACGAAGCGGGTAGGCGGAAGGGTGAGCAGAAAGAACAAAAAATTATTTTGATACAAAAGGCAAACGCGAACGCGAAAGGAAAAAGAATGGCGTTTCCTGTCAATCGGATGAGAACAACCGGGCCCGGTAGTGTGTTTGCCGGCGAAATTACATCTGCATAATAGCCACGTGGTTGGCTATCGATCCATGAGTGGCGTCTCTTCATCGTATCGATGTCGTGCATCTCGAGCACGCACGCACGCATGCATTCGCTCGCTCATGCGCCTGTGAACGCACGCACGTACGCATCAACGAATGCACGTGCAAGAATTAAATTCCGCCCCGTGGTAGGGCGCCAAAATAGTTTTCATCGATTAGAGAAATTCCCCATCATTTGGTTACATCGCGCACAACTGACAATCGGCTGGATTTGCCAACGGATTTACGCGAACGCTATCTATCTATTCGCTGATTTCTACATAGCTGTGAAATTTAATGCAGAAAATCATCTAGTTCGTGCGACAAACGTACTCACGCATACACTTACTTCGGACGTGAACGCGTTCATCGTCCAGAGTGTATCTCTTTTCTAATATTTTTCCGTCATTGAGAATAGATGGGAAATGGCGGAGAGGGGAATAATTCTCGCGGTGCAAGTAATTCGCGGCGTATCTGTTTGGCGAGGTCTAAAGCGCGAACCCTGTCAGCGTAAATTAAATCCCGTGCCCCATGACGGTAGCCGAAAATGATTTTCATTCACCGGAAGAACGTTGCGTCATCCGATGGGAATAACATCAAAGGGTGCAATCCAGCGGGTCCGCTCCGGAGTCCGATTTTGCACCGCGCAAAATCACCATGGAAAATGATGGTCGCGCGGTGGGTGTGCTCTAATCTAATTACATGACCCCCGGACGTTAATAAAGGCTAGCTTGCTTGCTGATCGTTCATCACGCCGCGATTGTTGTATTCATCGGTGATTAGGCGTGACTCGCCAACGAAACAACCGTACGGCTAACGACCCGTGCTCGGCCGTCACGTTGCGAGCTGTCACGCATGCATCTATATGCATATTACGCTGGACGTATTATGCCGTTGTTGGCGCTAATTTCACGAATATGCACAAGTCTCTCCACTTGTCTTACGTGGGATAATTTTTAATTCCAATCGGCTAAAACGTCCAGACCCGTGCCGACTCTTGATTTTCTCGACGATAAGAACAACTGACATTTCCGCGGTGTTATAGTTTTCTCGCTAAAGAGTACCAACTACGAATAAATGAATATTCATATTCTCGTTTAACCCGAATACATTTGTTCGAAATCGCATTCTTTGAAAAACTTTCCTGAATTTTTCATCGAGTTTCTCTCGGGCATCTAAAGTATCTGCGCGAATGCGCGGAACGAATCCTATCGTCTCATTGTTCCTGCAATAACTTTCAACCGTAGTCGTAAACGTGCGTAATGTAATCGCTTTTTTGCACCGAAGCATCCTGCTCTGTTTGCTCGTTGTTCGTCGGTAACGATTTTTCTTCGACGATATATTCGATGACAAACGAATAAAGCTCTCGCGAGCAGACTAGAGATAGTATGCGATCGGAGGAGTACGCAGTCGGCAAAAATTCTTTCGATTTTTTGCATAACGTGAGAAACGGTAAACAAAGCGTAAAACACGGTTCTTCGGCAAGAGGTACACTCAATTTGTCACTGTCCACAGACAGACTAGACGATCATTCCTCGAGGATTGCCGACGCTGAGAAGAAGAGCGATTCGGTATCAAAGGGTTGGCAGAGACGCGAACGCGCAGTAACCTGGCCGTCGGTCGGTCGGTGGATCCATCGGACGATTCGCAATAAACGATTGTACGCGTAATTACGTGTACGATCTACGACCAGGCGGATCCAACACGCTGAGTAAGAATCGTTGAATAATACATGGTGCATTAAAGTCGCATTATCTACACGTATGCGCGTGATTCGCATACACTTGCATAAGTCGTGGAATTTTATTCTCCGTGCTTTCACCGCTAACTCATAGCACACTGGCCGCCTCGTCGGTTTATGGTTGCACGGATTCTTAGATTTATGACTTCTAATTCTATTATCCGCTGAAAACGCGCCGTTAATATATCATTATTTCACGGTTCGACCCTTCTTAATCCACGTCTTTCTTCCCTTCCCGATGGCCATTCGGCGTTCTCGAGCTAGCTCTCGCCAGTGTAGGTGCGCATCTAAATCACTCGCTCCTCTTTCGTTATCATCTTCTTCTATGGAATATGTGCAGAGCGAGGACATGACGACGATGCGTAAAGCACAGAAGCTACGGAAACGACGCGGCGCAATTGGCGAGTTAAGGTGAAGCTTAAGCTTGCTGGCATCGTGCCTTGATAAAATCTCCATAATGACCGTATTCCCTAGAGAATTACCACCGTTGCTTCTGTTCTCCACCATAGCATCTTGAGCGTCAGAGACTGGATGGACTTCTTCGAGGCCGAGAAGATGGTATTCGCCGCTGTTACCCTAATTATGCGAAGTCCAACTTGATACGAGACAAACAACCTCCAAAGCTTTAGAACGGAGGAACATACAGCACCCGCTATGGTTGTACACTTGGTTGTTTGAAATTCAAATCACCAAACAAAGGATGAGACTGAAACGGTGAGAGGGGATGGGGGGGGGAGGCATAGAATAAATTTGTAGTTTTATTAGTTCAATCAGTAATCTTTTAACGATATAGTCTTCGCATCCTAAAATAGATTGTAAATACACAAAATCGAATTGCTTTTAAATAGATTATTTCGCAATTATAATTTATCATCGCGTGTTACAGACACATCGAAGCGCTTCTAAATGGTTGTACGATACCACTTTGATGAATAGTTCCATTAAATTTGCTAATTACTTTATTTAACTTGAAACGCAGAGATGTTATCGGAGGAGAATTACGACTAGAAAATACGTTATGAGGAAGCAATTTCACCGTACAATGCACACTTACGAGTACACGCGCGCGGATACTCAGTGTTAGATTCGTTTCCAAAAGGTGTTACATTTAATTGCTCGCGGAGAAACGGACATGTCCTTTCTCGTTCGCAAAATCATTGATCCGCGGATTATCTCGAAAAAAGAAGTTTCTTCCTTCTAATTGGAGAAAATCTCTGACTCGCCATTTGGAGCTGGCTTTCACTTGGAATATTCTTCGTTGGTTTCTGACGAGAAAGGGGACAACTAGGAGTTCCATTTTTGCTCAACACGTTCCCTCCCCGTGATCTATCATTTTCGCGCAAATAGCCTGCCTTTCCAATTTGCCTTCGATGCAAACGTTAAAATGTCCATACGTGTATGAAATCACCTTGACCGTTGTTACCTTTCCGACGATGGACGAGTGGTAAAGGCGGATGGAAGGAAGACGAGGTGGATTTTCCGGAAAGGACCACCGGAAAAGCAATCGCAGAGTAATCTGCGATGGATGCGATTAATTTCTCCGAACAATAATAGGCGAGAGGCCGTGTTGCTATCTCGGCCGGCGCAGACGATGGCCATTCATGCTAATCCTTGGCCAGAACCGGCGGTACTCCCTATGTGAAAGTTCCTGTCCCTCTCCATTGCCATTCACCTTCTCTCCGTTGCATCCGCCACCGCTTCTTCCTACCTCGCTCCATTTGTACGTCCGCCTCCACCTTCGACTTCCCCGCATCAGCCGGGAGTGGAGCCCAATGATGCCAGACTATCGATCCTTACTTGAAGAGGAGGGTAAGAGGCTTGAACTCGGTATTAGGGCTGCCGAGCGCCAAGGGGAAGTGTCATTCGCCTGGCGTTCCCTAAATCCGTAGGTATGCCGGGCAAGTCTCTCTATGACGATTTTGTCGAAATTAGAAAGCGTATTTCACTCGCTCTCGCTTGAAACACGCTGAATTTTCCTAGCATCCTATTGGACGAGGCGCGTCACGTTCCAAGCTTGCTGTACTCTCGAGGAAATTGTACGCGGAACATTACCTCTAGACAGACAGTGTTCTTTCCGCACGGAAAGATCGATATTCGTTAAATATTATAATCTTGAAATTACCATTTACGATTAATTGCTATTGCTGCTATACGATATTTACCGTCAAACGATATTCTCCCAACGAATACGAAAACATTCATCGAGTGTATTCGGCAATAAACCAATAAATTTAGTTATTCATCGTTAAATGGTATCCGGTTAATTTAAGTTTGTGCTATTTAGTCTCAAATACAAACAAACGAACGGCTGATTACATTTTTGGGCGTTGATTGTTATTAATAAATGCAATATTTCGGATTAAGCGTCAGTATCGTTTATTTATAACATCGATAAAATTTTCATATCCTAATCAAGATATTCCCCTCGTACGGTAACGAACAGAGTTTTCATTCTGCTTTCGAAACTACTACTTAAATCAGAATTACTCTAACCGTTCGTAAATTTGGAAAAGGAGAACAACACTCGGGGCGTTAGAGTAGAGCATTTACGCTTTAGAAAGTTTTGTCTGTGAAATTGATATTCGTTTAAGCATAAACTTACGATCTCGTTAAAAGTCGTAAAAGTTACACGATTCGTTTCTTTTGTGAGTCGCTCGGTCGTTACGAAGTCGCGGAGGAACCACGAATGGCAAACTTGGCTACTTACGTTCAACCTCGCGTATTTCCGCTACTCCGGAATCACCTGAACGCTTTCAGGCTTTCTTGGCTTCCGTTCTTTTCGCACGTTTTGGCATTCGACGCACGCTTGAACGCTCGTGGGCGTTCACACGTTATGAATATCCTCGTCGGACCAATCGCGCGTGCGTTTTCTTCCGCGTGCTTTCATGTTTGCTCGTTTCCAGTTCGGAAATCCTTCTACGTTTTATAGACTCTCGGCGGATGATTTTTCGATTCGTTGAATCGCGCGTTTGTATTTTTAAACGCCTTTCTTCGTTTCCGTGTGCATTAGCATTTTTTCAATTTACGTCACTTCGATATTCGATCGCTTCTACGCCGTTAAAAATTGAAAATATAAAGACCTATTCTCGCCTATATATGTCATTACTTCCACACTGTTAATCTCTTTTAAACCGTTCTTTAATATTGCTTGAATCGCGATAGCGAATGCGTCGATAGAAAACTAATTCTCTCTATGTAAAATATACGTATAAACACGTATTAGCAAACGATGTTTCGACTCTTGCAAATTTTGTGTAGTCGGTTACTTGTTTCACAGGCTAAACCTCGAACCAGTAGTCGTTACGCATAAAAAATGTACTAAAAGTCCATAAATACGCAGTCACGGACTCGTGGAATTTATACAGGAAGGTTAGAATGTTTGTTCTCGTAACGAATACTTCCCGTAGTTTGGAACGCCTTTGACAAGTCTCGCGTTCATCGCATTTGTATAAGAACGTTACCCGTTATTAATTACCTTTGTAATATTAGGAAACGTATGATCCGCTGTAGTAACTACCACCAAGGAATATTTGCACCCGTCGCGTCGCTTTAAAATGGTCTGTAAAGCACGGCATTCGTTCCTGTATAACGGGCTGCAAACAAAGGCCGTGCGTTCCTCTTTCGCAGCTTTAAGCCGACGCTTTCGCCACGATAACATCTCCATTATCTTGGGATCAAGGGCAAAAGCGTTTCCTACTCAACTAAGAATTCCGAACGTTATCCGTTCCAAGCTTTCCTCCAAAGAACCACGATCGTCGTAATAAAAAGTTACGCGATCATGTATCGAATCGTAAGATTATCGCGAGGAGACAGCCTCGTGTTAGCATACGGACCCAGACAAATACGACGGTACGGAATAAAGCGAGACAGTAAGGCGGGGGTGGAATAAAGCGGAGAACGACGAAAAGAGAGACAGAGGAAGGATCAGGATCGGAAACGGAGGCGCGCTTGGTGTGGGTAGGTTCTTGGCACAGCCTCTCCTTTCGGGGTAAGGGTAAGGGTACAGCAGCCATCCATTACGGGCGGCGCATGACACCTCGGGAGATATATCGACTCACCGCATCCTCGAATTGAATCGAATGCCGCCGACAAAAACACCAATGAGCAAAATAGAACATTGTGATCGATGCTTCGGCTGCCGAAATTTATCGGCGAATGAGTTACCGTGGCTGGCACTCGCACGCTACATCGGACCGAGCCACAGCCGGCAACGGCACGTCGCGCGCGCTCCATTCCGCGCTCGATTCCGTCGATCCGTTTCCCCTCCCGACAACAGAACCATTGACGATCGCTCCCGTCACGGTAAATAGTTCATCGAACGCGGCCCAATCTCATTTTTGCCACGATCCTTGACACGCCGGCGCATATTTTGCGTGCTACCGATTTCAAATTAACGATCGAAAGGGCGACGCGCTCTGCTTTCGTCCGACGTCCTGCAGAAAATCCACGCGTATCGTTCGTGTATTTAAATTATTAATTTGTCGTTTAACGAATTTGTATCTATGGAGCGGGGCGACGCAACCGATGGAAAGGAAACGAAATGACGGTATACGATTATAAATAGATGGCAAAAAGAGAAAACGAATTAATGGACGGGAAAGTTTATCGCGGCGTGAAATTCTCGCAACGATCCTTAATGACGAGTGACACAGATTCCAGTGTAATTGCTCTCTGCGATGGCTTAATTGCATCTCCATGTGTTTTTCTCCGCATGAAAACCCTCGGTTTCTTCTTAGGCAGGAGGTGTACCGTTCGCTAAAATCCTTTTACTCGCACATGCTTCTGCTGGCGGTAGGACCGCTGGCGTAATACACGGGATTAGCCGGAACTAACGTACAAACAGAAGTTTCACTTTCAAACAGCGAGACGCAGTGGAGCGGTCGTGACGTGGTACGAGGCTGTTGTCGGAAAGCCGTATTAGCAGCCTTGCGCAAGTGTAAACATCGCATAAATCCGCTATGCACCGCTGCCTTGGCGGCGCGTTGTACTGAAGTAACTCAAGTAACTGTAAATACCCTGGCCGACTTTGTAGATTATCCTGATACCATCGCCGACAGGGGTTGCAGGAATAACTATTCGAATCGTTTCTCTCCTAACCCGACTGGTTTCGGAGGATACGATTAAACGATGGAATTGGAACGCGTTCGGTAAATCGACGAAACGACGTAATTTCTTTGTAATCGGTGGAAAACGGGATTTCACCGAGAATAACCATTTTCGATGCCGTGACGAAAGGAAGCAAAATCTTGAAATCGACGGTCTCCTCGCCCGTCGAGGAGAAATATCAATCGGCAGGAAGTTGAAATTGTAGGACAGAGCGTGGCATTCAATCAACTGCCGACTATTCCGTGGGCGTAATTGAAAATTAAACTGTCTTATCTTTCGTCGCCTACTGGCCGTGGCCTTTTCCTTCTGGTGGATGCAGCATAGTCGCAACTGCCTTTCCGGGCCTCCAAATAACCATTTCCAGGGAGTGAATAGTTAATTTCCTAAAGTTTCAGCTCGGCCGCCTGAATGCCGCATTGATTGGTACTCCAATCAGTTAGGGGTGAGCGTGGATGGCTGGGGGGTGGAGATCGCTCGGGATAGTCTACGAGGTGAGCGAGGATGGAGAGGATGGAGAGGGCGGGGAGGCAGAGGTGTAGGATGAGTCGATGATGGCGGTGGAGGTGATGAAGGGAGTGAAGGATGCACCCTTCTGCGGCGTTGAACCTTCAAGGTACCCCGGTGCAAGGGCTGAGGACGGAGGAGGGCGAAATTGAGTCTCCTAGAGGTGATTATCATTCGAAGTGGATCGGCCAGGGGTAGCGAGCTCATCTCCTTTGCCTCTTTCTATCGTCTTTTTTCTTTTTTTTTTACAACGATCGCCGCCGGACTAGATTGCTTTCATAAAATCCATTTTTAACAGACCCGAGCGTAATCAACATACGTCGTTGTCGCGCCCTCGTGTGACATCGTTGCGATTATCCCTTATCAAGAGCTGGGTAATAATCTTAATAACCTTGGCCAGTGAGATTACGTTCCCGTTTCTATAACGTTAGAGGTCCAGCATCGATTGTCGAATAAATTCCTTTACCTTCCAAGTATGTTCCTCCTTTTTAGGATTTCTTCGCTGCCTATCTCTGTTACGTCGACAACAGGGTGTCCACATATATAGGTAATAGGCGTAGAAGCTTCGATATTTCAGTATCGCATTAGTCGGTGAATGTTAAGGGTCGAAAGGGAA
The DNA here is from genome assembly GCF_014825855.1 of Bombus pyrosoma. Lineage (NCBI taxonomy): Eukaryota > Metazoa > Arthropoda > Insecta > Hymenoptera > Apidae > Bombus > Bombus pyrosoma. The sequence goes on from NC_057784.1 coordinate 461,580, forward strand.
TGCTGGACGTGAAAGGAAGTAGCGTTTAGTTGGCAGAGTTCAAAGCGTACCGATCCGTTACTGACCCCTCCCCCCCCACACACACGCGCGCGCGCGCACACACACACACACACACACACACACATACTGAATCCAGGACGTTCCCCAAGACGGTCGTGGAAGCTTTGAATTTCGAAAGAGGGAAGCGGTCGGCTTCTATAACACCGCCACGTTCCTTCGGAAATCTTGACCGGGCATCTTTGCGACAACTTGGTAGGAAGAGTTCTCTTCTTGATCCTGCTTGTTGGGAAAAGAACATGGATAACCGAGGGTGAGAGGGAAGGCAGCAGCTCGCTAGAGGCGCAGTGATTTGAGGAGGGAAATCCATCCAAAGCTTTCCAAGAATGTTGGAGCGATAAACTCCTGTCGGAGCTCGGCGGTATCTCTTGCCGGCAGTAGCAGCTCCAGGAGGCGCAGGGCATCGCGCCAAACCAGTTTTAAATGCGCTCTTAAATTTCACCAACTTGCGACGAGCCGTAAACCATCTCGGTGGCTCTACCAGGTTAGGCTGCTGCTCTTGTCGTATTTGGTTGGCCCAAGTACCCGCAGAGTTCCTGCGATGGGATCTGCCAGCGGATCCTTCGGTCCTACCACCCATCGTCTTATGGATTACGTACTATCCTAATCCAGATACCAGATTCGACCGTTCTTCCCTCCTCTGTCTCCGGTAGCAGTCGATACTCTCTTTGCTTCGCCTGCTTTCGTTCTCCGCGTATTTCACGCGTAGTGTGTTTCCGCTATATACGTATGTTCGACGTTGACGGAAGCTAATGTCATGACAGAAAAGAACCTATTCCGCGTTATTACTCGTTAAGAATTTACTTGACTCGATAACCACTACGTTACCGGCATGAATAATATTTCTTCGACGAGTCGAAGAATTTCGAGATCACGGCGAGCTGTTATCGAACAGCGATGAGCTCGTAGAGCGCGACGCTGTTCAATCACGCGGATTAATTTGTCTCATCTTCTCAAAGATGGGAACGCAGAAGCGCGGGCAAATTTAACAAGGAGGGATACAATCTCGATTTATCGCCGTCGTGAAGCTTGCCGGTTATGAACCGGCGTAATGAAATTCTCCCACGTAAGTATATACACTGTGTACAGGATAGGTCTCGTATGAGAGTGCGGTCTACATCTTAATGCCGCAGGCCCATAACAATAACCACCACGAAACGGGCAAGTAGCCTCAGCGGCAATAACACCGTCTGGATTCTCCGTGCAACACCAGGCACCAATGTACATACATACATATACCGGCCCTCTTGGATATCTCGAGGCAATTACCGACTAAGAGACTGGGGCCTCGTTAAGGTAATAGTGTCCATTATCTCGGAACATAAGGGAAGAAGTAAACCAGACAACGAACGCACGAAACGAAAATAATCAGCGCTCTTTCTAACGAGCGATAACATGTCTCCATCTAACCCGTTCCACTTACATTTGTCCATTCCGTTTCTCACCAATCTTTCCACCGATTGATTCACGAAGTAACGAAGATTTTTACTTATACGTACAACTGATCGTTAAATATTCTCAGCTAAATTATCACGATTAATGTGGTAACAGGATAAAAACAAGCAAACATCTTTGATAAATCGATTATTGAATAAAATATATATCGCGCAATCGTCGAAATAATCGAAAACGTAAGTCCTTGGCTAATGTAAAACATACGGAAAAAGAAAATACGCGGAGAAACGAAGAGAATATTTTGCATCGTTTGCTATTCCCTCCCTTGGCATCGTCTTTGTCCCTTGTCGATATCCCTTGAATTGTCATCGTGCGTTTCTCCTAACGTGTTCAATGGGAACAACAGCTATCATCCAACGTCCGTGGCTAAAGCGATCGTTCACGCATTATCATAATCGCGATTGAACGGAATTCAATGAGGCGGATCGGGCCCTAGATTCTGTTAATGGCACGAGCTCCGTTGTCGTTTAGCCCGAGGCGATGGTAATGCGTTTGCATCGCGATTGGCGTAAAGTCGGGTGTTCGTACTTCGAGACACGGGCTTCGCCGGTATCACATCGTGCGATATGACGTCGTCGGCGTCGTACTTGCATTCGCTGGCCGTTCGTTCTCTCGATCGTTGTATTTTACGGGGCGATCAAGCAACTAACGTCGAATAGATTACGCACGTCGTCTGGAAACGGGGCAGACTGTCGGACGGAGGCGAAGGAGACGGAAGAGACGGAGCAGGTTAAAAGGAATGTCATAATTCGAGAAGATTCATCCTTAGGATTCTCCGCACCCGTCGCGCCGCTCCACAACCTGGCTGCGCTCGCCTTTTATATGAAGTGGATGTGCAACGGCGGAGGCTGGTGCAGAGTAGCGGGGCTGCTACTCGAATTATAGGAGCTCCACGGCCTTCTAAAGGTCTGGGTAATTAAATAGAAGCCACGTTTTTGTAAGAGGGGTAGGATGGTCTGAGCAAGAGAACAAATGAGAGGAACAGATGTAGAGTGAGCTGTTATTCATGAATTTCTTGATTAGCGTGCTTCATTCCGGCAACCGAGAACGTTTTTCCAAGATACGTATCACGCAGAATTAAAATCCCGTGATGCGTTCTATATGGTAGGCATATATTAGGCTCCGAACTGTTTCGTTTATTTGATCTTGTTACAACCGTTACGTCATGTTGGATTTTAACTAACCCGTTAACTACGTAAAAGATCAAAGCCTCGAAATAGCTTGCGGTAGATCGCGACGGTTTTCCTTTTCTAATCTCGGTAGGAATTCCTGTTTGCCTCTGACCGCGATTACGATGTAAAGATCGCCTTTACGAAATCAGTTAACCGAAAGAATTCGAGCGGCACGAGGTCTTTAAAGCCGTTCCTCCTCGTTATCGTTTCATCCCTGGATTCGATCGTGACTGGAGTCGAAAGATAGGAAACACGGGAGGGTGTATAGGTATATATTATATACATATATATATATATATATGTATATATATATACACACATCTAATACGTGTGCGTGTGCACGCACACATAGACGTAACGTAGTACATATTTGAGATATCCGATGTGCTCGGGAAAGTCTCTTTCAGCGAAGGACCCGCTCGTTATGAAAAAGCTGAGAGCAGATGTCGCCTAATGGACACACAGATACAGATATGAACGCAACCTGAAAGAGGGAGTCGAGAAAGCGAAAAGAGAAATAGAGAGAGAGAGAGAGAGAGAGAGAGAGAGAGAGCGGGTGAGCAAATACAGCGAAAGGAGAAGGACCAAGTTCAGCGAGAATCTACATTCGATGCAGTTGTAGCGACTGTTCATGATAGGAAGCGTAAGAAGGAAAGAAAGAACGGATATGCCACGTCGTATCGTACGTGCGAAAGAGACAGAGTTGAGAGAAAGAAGCGTAGAAGCGGACTGAAGAAGGAAAAAAGATCTAGGAAGAGAAGACACCGGCGTAACACTCACCTTTTTTTCCTTCCACGAGTTGAAAATGCTAAGGAAGAAAGACATATCGAGATAAAGAAGAAAAGAGGGGCTGTCAAGGAAAGAGCGAAACAATAAGAAGGGTGCGCGGCGTAAAAGAGGAAGATAAGCAGCAAAAAGGAGAAGAAGAGGGGGCGACTGTTGCTGTTGCGACCGCGGCATTACCTTCGCACCATTAACTCGCAAAACTTTCCGCTTGAATCTTGTTCTCGACTCGGTTCGTCTCTCCTCGTCCCATCGCTGCCTCGCTGCTCGCTGCTCGCTGCTCGTTGCTCGCACTTCACCCTCGGCTACGGTTGCAAGACCAAAAAGATCCCCTATACTTTGCAAGCGCTACCAAACCACTGGACCAACGCCGAACCACCGCCACTCAGAATCGTGTATCTGACTCCATTTGGAAGTTATCAACATAAATACCGGGGCTCTGTAAACGGGCATGGTCGAGCGTGCAAGAGATGGTATGCTTTACGCTCGTTGCCATTAACACCGCGGTGGAACCGCAATCGTGCACGCGGTGGCCAGTTCACGAACACGTTAGCGAGGTCGGACGTAGTCTACGCGTATTCAACTGTTTCAACATCTCCAAATTTTCCCAGCGTCGCCTGCTATATCATGGGAAAAAATAACGTTTATCCAAGTACTCGCATTGCAGTGCCAGCTACGATGGTTGTTCTTTGCGGTAGCTTGTTGCTTGGGGCGTCGCATTTGCCATATTCCTTTATGATTTCTTTTTCTTAAAACGACCCTCGACGGTATCATCAGCTACAAAGGTAAAAGAATGCGACAGCGAGACGAATGCTACAAGTAACAGATTCCATGGATTCGCCGAGGAAAATAATAATCGTGAATCGAAGTACCGAGACGTAATCCAAGGACGCGATCGATATACACGTAGTCTAGTTTTACGATACAGACAGTCCACCGGTTTCAAGATCGTCGTCGTGCTTCGAATAATCCAGAGCCTACCTCTTTGCTCCCTTCGAATACGAGTTTCGAGCAGGCACTTCTTTTTCTCTTTCCCCCTTTTCCCATTTTCTTTCTCTTTCTTCCTCGTTCCATCCTATACCTGTCCCCGCCTCTTTTCCTCTTTCTCGTTCACGGATTTCGATGCCTCCTTTCCTTTTTTCGTACGCAGTTAGGAAGAGCAGGGGCCATGTTTATCCGTTACTCTTCAGTCGATCTCGAAACCTTCCTATCTTCTTTTACCTCCCGCAAGTAGATGACGATCCTTAGAGGGTTGCCAGCTACCCTGGGGTTAATCAACCATATGGAGCGTGATTATATTAGCGGGATTTTATCGAGTTTCCTTATAATGGAGTTATCTGTGTCCGTGGATCCGGGGCTTTTCCAGGTTATTGGTATTTCCACCTCCGAACGGTTGCATATACGCGCCGTTTCGTGATTACGTCTTTCGCTACGGGACAGAAACGCGAATAGAAGAGCGTACCACGAATCGGAGCAGCGGACAATGCATCGATATCTACGATACACGACGAATACTAGTCCACAGACTGCGATATTAGTTTACACGTCAGAAGCAAAAAAAAAAAAAAAAAAAAAAAAAAAAAAAAAAAAAAAAAAAAAAAAAAAAAAAAAAAAAAAAAAAAAAAAAAAAAAAAAAAAAAAAAAAAAAAAAAAAAAAAAAAAAAAAAAAAAAGAAACATATCGTTACTTATTTCGTTTTACGGCTTGCGAAGAACAGGATTCTCGGTAGTATTCCATCCAGCTGTAGTTGAAAATAAATGTCCGAGAGACAGTAGAACTCTCTACGTAATGGCAACAACCAAACGTTCGCCCATTCTATATTCCATTACATGTGTTAGCTTTATAAATTTATTATCGTCACTTATACCATAAGAATGTTACAGAATTTTCTCGGTCTGTTTAGTTTCACGTTACCGAACGGTAGCTTTTTTTATATCCGTTTGGCAGGAGAAAATCGATCTGGCTCGAAAATGGTAGCTCGTCTTTGGTACGCGGTGCAAAATAGCCGGAAGAGGGGAGGGAAGAGAACGGCTGCGAATCAAGAACGTGAGGGACGAGGCAACGAAATTGAAAAATAAGTTTACGTCCGACATATACGTATACCATCGCATTTAGGAGTCATCAAACTTTATTATGTTCGCTGCCGTCATAAAGTTGCTCCCTCGTGTACCTTTGTCAAGAAAGACGAGCCTTTGCAAGGCGACCATATCGTTCGATTCCTACTACGTGTTGTCAGTTTTTGAATACCCTTTCCGGCGATAGGAGAACATGAATCTAATCTTGGAAGGGCGACATTGAATGCTTCCTTGCATTTTTACGTCGATACATTTCATACATTTTTGAGAAACCGACAGCTCTCGATTCTTCTCAACGATATCGCTTTTGCCTCGCGATTCTAATTTTTGACTGCCAAGGTATCCTTACATTTATACTCGAACGTAACACATTCGTACGTTTTACATCGGAATACTCGGTTCATATACGAGATAGAAGTTGATATAGACGTTCGTGGTTTCCATTTGCCTCGTCATTGTCGCCTTTAAGGTAAGAACCTGGAGTTTAACGCTCGGCTCTGTACCGTTAAAAACTATTACGAAACTCTAGTTTGGTATTATTTAGGATATAGCCGGAGAATGTCATGGGACTTTATACCTTTGCTCGCGATAGTGTATCATGCTTCTGAGATGTAATCGCAATGCTTACCTTCGATTATCCGTAATTACAGCAAAAGCGTATAGAAAGTGATTTGTAAAGATGGGCTTAATCGTAGTTCGATCATCGTGATCGAGCTGCTTAATTAGCGGACCACTACGACGATTCTTATCTATTTTGTGTATCTTCTTCGAGGATATTTTGAAACTCGATACCCGGCAACTCGTACGCGATACATAACTGTATATTTGTATCTAGAGTTCCGTTCGCATGCTAGTTAATACCTCGGGGAAGGCTACAAACGGACATCCAGGTTAACTCGTAGAACGATGGCGTATACTGTACGGTTATAGTTTCCGGCATGACTGTGCGAACTGTGAGAGCACACGAGAGCCTCGTGGCGGACCACGAAAACCGAGCGCGAACCTCGATGGTGCACCTACCTGCCGGCCACTCCCAGCTATTATACTATTTCTAATTAATTTACCGACTGGAAATGCTACCTATCTTCGTTTTTCCGTCCTCTACAGATCGCCTCGCGCTCATCCACGACAAGCCCCCAGCTCTTCTGCTTCCAACGTGCACAATGCCTCTCCCCGATTCGCAGCGTACGTAATAAACGGAGACAAGAATACCGTATTTCTCGATACCCGTCTCTCTCGTTCACGGTTGTCGCTCAGGCCGCTACTGCAACGAGAACGGTAGCCAATTAACAATGCGAACATGACACCCGTGCTTTTGACCAGCCTTTACCCGCAACCGAAGCTGCCCGGAGGCTTCGTTGCGTATATTTAAATTCCATTATTCATAATGCATGAGGAGGAGTGAGAGTCTGGAACGATGGGTTGGGTGGTGGCTCTGGTTGGCTGTGCGCTTTTTTCGCTGCGGAAAGTCCCGGTCGAATTAAACAGCCGCCTCGCGGATCTCTGCAGACGCTGTTTTTTGTCTAACCCTTCCCACCAACCATCCGCTTACCCCTGTCAGCTAACCCGGTATGTCACCGAAACGGGCAGGGGAGAGCGGATCAACGCGGTGTTTTGCCGCACCGGTTCCATAGCTCTTCTCCAAAATTTTGTGCTTTACCTGCGCTCTTTTTTCCCTCCATCATTGCACACAGGTAAAACGAGGCGCGCGACATTTTCATGCAGCGGGACGGCGACCTCGGTGCCTCGAAGGCGAATTCAAACGTAGATGTTTATTCTTCGAGGGAAGAACAGGCCTGTTATCCTGCAGTCCGCCCAGATCTGTGCGACGGAACACGGAGCTACCGACGTGGAAACATTGCCTTCCAAAATGCGACATATTTTTGGGAAAAATTATCTTTGTACGTCGAGTTGACGGATGTTAATTTTCTGCGTTACGTATTTACATCGGAATAAAAGGATCGTTCGGTGAACAAAAATGTCACGCACGGACTGGATTTTCCACACATTATGTCGAACGATCTATCGGCGAAGAACGAACGAAAATTTTTCTACGATATTCTTAAAAATTTGTTTTCCTTAATTAAAAGTAATGCTCGCTCCCCGGCCAAGGTAGGTACTTTTCGCGTCTAACGTTATCTACGTTAGAATCGGAGAATTTTCAATAAGGATTTATCCCGTATGAAATGTAATCGTTCCACCGAGGATTACCGCTGTTCAAATACATTCTCGACCTCGTTTCGAGAAAAGTGCTCGGAATACGTAGCCGGATATATAGAAATAGAAGGTGGATCGTTTGTACAATGGGGTTTCCAATCGAAAGTAGACTATGCCATTACGAGGTCGATTATCGGCCAGTTATAGCGAATTCCTCGGGAGAATCTTGGTACGGCGCGCGGAGAGGCGCAAGATCCTTCGTGAACTGCCGAAATAACAGCGTACCGATGGATGTAATGAGAAACCGATAGTATCGTGGCACAGCAGGCGTGAAGGATCATCGTAAATTCAGACCAGGTTAGTGGCGCTGTCGATATGCTTCTCTATCGAGGGGCCGTCATCGTTGCGCCATGCTGCAGCTCGTCGCCCATACGCATATCTGTTTACTTGGATTTTTATCGGTTTTATTCTCTTACGAGCGACACGTGCGCTGCCGCGCCAAGAAAAGAAATAACAGAGAATGCATGGTTTCAGCGACAGCTGCCACTTCTATTATTTCGCATTTTGGAAGATGATGCCGCCCGTGGGTTTTATTTAAATCTCCTCCTACGTCGTTTTGTTTCGTGCCGAATGTGCTTAACGCTTTCCACGCTATTGCCTGAGACATTTTTGTCTCCGTAATCGTTCTATGTTTCTTCACGATTTTACAGAATCGTCGGTGTAAATCAGCGATATCGCGCGGAATCGCAAAAAAAGCATTGCCACTGCGTGCAAGGACAACTTGATCGAGCTTTGTCGTTAAACGTTCGCGTTCGCGAGATACGAAGCAAACTTTCGAATAAAGCATCGCACGAATGATTCGCGCACTTTCTTCTCAAATAGTTTGCGGACTTCTAATCAAGATCCGAATGGTCGTACCGAAAAATGCGAGAGTTCCAAAGGATTGGCCATGTAAACGACGAAAGTAGCACAAATGTTCGTAATTCCGGGATACCTTGGGCGCTCGTTATAGCGGATCACGTCAGGAGACCGTGGAAGCAAAGTCCGGGAATATTGCAACGAATGAACTGACCTCTCCCAAGATGCTTGGGACTAGCTCGAATTCCAGTATGGGGAAGTCCGCCGGGAAATGAGCCTCAACGCCCCCACTACTTCCAATTAAAAGTTACGCCGCTGTTGAACCAGAGTTAATGAAGGAAATAGAGAAACTACAGCACCGTCAGACTCGCTCTTCCTTCAGCCCTTCGCCACCGTCTCACGTTTCCGCTCATTGATTTCTTTCTTTCTCTCTTTCTCTTTTCCTTCGACCTTCTCTCGTTTAGTCTCGTTGTTCCTTCTTCCGACTCCCCTCGTGCCGGTTTATTTCGAGAACGCGATATGCAGCCCAGCCGAGGCATCCGAACGAACCGTCATCCGCGAAACAACCGGAAAAGGAAAGGTTCGAAAACGAAATTGAAAAGTCTATCGGGCGTCGATCGTAATTCTTCTGGGTAAGTTTCGATCTTGTCCCTTTATCAGGTAAATAGCGTCTGCCACGTTCATCTGTCTAAAACACCATCACGATCCCCCGCCCCCCTTTGCGGGATTTAATAGTCTGGCGATAAAGCTATTAATCTTTATTAATTTCTAATTAGAGAGTAAAAGTTTAAGCCGGTGGAATAGCTTCGAAAGTTCCCGTCAGGCTGTGTGAGTGGCCAGGCCAACCCCCCCCCCCGTCCAAGGGTAGACTTGTTTTCTTATAATTATACTCGCAATTGTACTTTCTTGCCCAAAGGAAATGAATTTTTAATACGATTTGAGAAGCGCCATTGTGGAAGGATGTAGAGATTCATTTTCATGGAAAGTTTCTTGCAATTGTTTCGATGCTCCAGGGAACGAAACGATGCGATTTCTTCTTTGCCTGTGAACTACTACGCGTTTATATCGTATATATCACCCCGCCTCGGGAATATCGAGCATCGTCTCTTCTATCGTTTGGGGCTAAGCTTGCACTCTGTATTTATTTAATACGGGGACGTCACTGGAGCACTTCTTTCCTATCGAACTTGCAAGACGCGATATAGCCTCCAGGCATGGCTACCGTTTTACAGAAAGAAGCTTCTCGTCGTATCGCTGTCTTATTTACCATCCGTCCAATCGTAATGGTAGTTTCGCATCGAATCGCACATCGATCGCACACGCTTCTTCTCGCAAAGACGAAAATGTTTCTCAACTGCCTGTCGATCGATTATTTGTGTTTTGTATTCATATTTTAAGTAAAGTAAATCGTTTCGACGTTGCTCGATTAACTTCTTACTCTGTAATATATGATACTTTACTTGAGTGAACTTCGCCTCGTGCGGTTGAAGATCATTTATATCCAACTATAAAAGCCTCAGTTTCATTTTTCCTCTTTTAACTAGATATTTCAACTTCTTTACTACCATGGCTGTCCTTTGGTCGCTCTCGACTCAGACGAATCGTAAAACGAAAGATTTAAAAGAGCTGGTGTTCTATCACGACCGTAGTAAAGCGCACCTACACGAATCCTCGTTTACCATTTTTCAGGATATTCCTTACATCAGAATAGCGCGAAATCACTGTAGAACTGGTATAAAACCTGTAATCTCTGTAAAACTGTTGATATAAAAGTGTAAAATTGTTTGCAGAAACTTATACTCGAGACGGAAGAAATTAAAATAGAGCTTCGATACAATATCGGAGCCGGTATCTTCGGATCTCTCGAGCAAGCCTGCGCGAAAATTATCGAGATTGCGAACAAACTAGGCGAATTTCACGTTAAAAGATAGAATTGCGGTGGAGAGCTCTCAACGCATGGGTAATCCAAATGGGAGAAAAGACTGAAGTTCTCGAGCGGGACCGCTGAGAGGGAATTGAGAGAAAGAGAGACGAAAAGCGAAGTGAAGCATGGAAAAGGAAGACGCGAAGGATATTGGTAAACACCGGTACACTCCGTTCCCTCCATTTCTATCGTCTCCGCGAAGGATTATTCCATAATCCAAATACTATAAATACCAGACCAGTCCCGCTGTGCTGTGCCGAGCTCATCCCTTTGGATAAGAGTCTTAAATAAATAGAGCACGAACATTAAGGAGGATTTTAAGTATGTTATTTATTTTGTATGGTTGCAAATCTTTTCACAAATATTTCGATAACACGTTTCGTCCGGTTGCCTGTATATTGTGGCGTATACATAAAGTGCCCCTGGACCCAAGATGTTAGAACCCAAGAAAAATTTAACCCAAATACCTAACGCCGACCTAATTCGAGAAGGGATAATTCTTCGCGAGAAAATAAGCCAGAAGTAAAAGACTAAGGTGAAACCTCTTGATTCGATCGGCGAATACAATTCCGTTTATTCGGCAGTTTTTCGAACGAATTTCCTGCAAAGCCAGTAAATGAATCGAATCATGAATGCCAATTGCATCGCCGCGCCGAATGGATTACCGATATCAATTTCTGCTTTTTGACTCGACCGGTTGTGCTTATAGGCGCACGAATCGATCACTCTCGAAACTTCGAACGTCGTAATCCATTTCGATCCTGTCGAAGGACGAAATATCCCCCTTCGTGAAACTTGATACTGGCCATGGAATTCGTTTCTCGTTCCTTCCATTACTCAGCGTTGTTTCCCCGATACTACGGCTGACTTTTGCGCACCATTTCTACTGTCACGTGCAGATGTAAATCGATCAGGTACAGGAACTAGGCCGAGTTACGACTACCTCCTTTTTTTCTTTTCTCTTATTGTTCATTTCATCTCTCAGCTTGCGCGTGAAAAATGTGAGCCATTATTTGGTACAAATTTTGTAACTGTAACTCGAACATTCCGCTCTGAATACGGTTTAATTGCAGCTTATTATTTCCACGAGTGCGGTCCTTTCGCGTTAAGTTTCCAATATTCGAATTCAATTAAATTACAATTAAATTAATTAAATTAAATCTGCTGCAACGTGTAATCAACGAGATTCTCTTCGAAAATGTTGTCACAGATTAGTCGGGTATTTAAGAGGAATTAATTGAAAAAGTAAATAATCCCGTTATATTACGGCGTTGTATAACGCTGTTGTGCCGCTATGCTAATACCTTGTTATTAACGCGGATGATGTACAATTTTGTTTTTTAATAACACTTTGAAAAGTATTCAAACTTATTCGCCAAGTGTTATAATGGAATTTCTCTATGGTATGGTATTATACCTACGGCTATGTAAGTCGCGTTCTTCTTCGACGTAAATCTTCAACGCGTTATGAAGAAGATTTATAAGATGACAATTTCAATACAACTTGGTTATACCTCTACATTAAAATGTATTTACGGTTTCGTACATACATGTAAGGTGAATTTATGAATCTCTCGGCGATTCGTTATCTTTCGGATAATAAATATGACATAGCGTAACAGAGTATGGATTAAGTAGTGAGATATATTATATAGGTTAACGCGTTATCTTCGCAAACGTGTACAACTGTGCTTAATAGTTTCGCGATGGTTGGCCAAAAAATGTTTCCCCAGTTGTAGATATCTGTAAAGTATGGTCTCATATTTTGAAAGGCGGAAGAAGGCTCCACTCCGACACGCCCTCTCCTCTCGCCCTTGCGGCCCTTTCCCCATCCAGCCAGTACGCCATCCGTTTTGGTATTCCCTGCCCGTTTTCTACCCTTACCAAAAAGCCAGCAATACCCTAACGTGCAGCCAGACTACTGAGAAAGTAGCCTTTAGCTCTGAACTGGATAATGTAGCTCCCGGTTGTACCGCTATAATATACTCAGCCTTACTGGTCTATGGTTCCTATAAAGGGAACGCATTATTTAAAGCTCTTACCTCCATTCTTTGTCCACGGCGTTTCCTATTCTCTGGCTTCTCTGTTGGCTTATCGCTAATAATTTATGACAGTGGCAAACAATGGCTATCAGCACGCTACTCTCGGCGTCCAATCGGTCATCCGATATGGTCATGTTTCGCTGTTAAGAGGAACTATGAAATATAACAAGTATTTGTACGCATCTGTGAAATATAATATTATAAACAGCCGACGTAATTGGAACTTGTAGATGTTGCTTGCTTCTTTGCGGTGCATAGGATCAAGCGTCCTATTTACGGTAGGTATCAAATTATACGTAATCCCTGTCGAAGTTTTCTAATCCCACCGAAGGCGTAGGATATTTTATCGCTTTGCGTTGTCCTTGAAGTTGTAAAGCCTCGTGCCCCTGTTTCGCGCACGAGGGCCAAAATCGATGCATAGCTGTGATTGTTATGATAGATGCTGCATTTGATTTTCCTGATCATCTCTGTGTATCGGGTAGGTTGTGCGGGGTAACCGACACACGGGGAGGAATCGGTGCAAGTATCTGCATCAGGTTGTAATTCGCCCAAGCTGCTGAGTACTCTCGATAATTCTAGAGCGTGCGATGCATCGAATCCGTATGCACACACGTACTGCCGGCTGTATGCAACTGAACAAACCTAGTTACAAGGCCAGTATGTATGGTATCCACGATCGAGAGTTGGATTTGATGCAGAATTCAAATGGTTCGGAACCGCATAGGTATTTTTTTTAGCCCAAAATCGGCATCCGTATGCTGCAACTACCAAACAGGAAAAAAGTTATTTCGACGTGTGGCCAGCGTTCCCCATTTTTTTCATTTTGAAAGACAGGTTTGACGGCCAGAATTTCGACTCCCGAGTTATAAAACGCAAGAGAGTGGAACGAAGTATACGCCAGCGATCATGCGAACGATCCCATTTATCCTACCGATTCTACGTGTATCTTACATTTCCATGTTCATCGCGTGGCTGTAAAAAAAATGCTACAGTGAATTCCAACGTTAAACGTTCCATCACGTCAAGTTATAACAAATTTCACACTTTGATGTAAATTACGGAAAAGTCGCACGAGAGACACGAAAAACGCAAAACCTGCGAAAGTGATCTTTCATATTAAATTATCTGTTTCTTCTTTTTCTTTTTTTTTTTTTTCAAAGTTTTTTTTTCCTTCGTTGGTTGCAATAGATTTCGAAAGCAAAATATTTCAGGGTAGTGGATAGGGCGGCAAGCAGCTTAACCGACTTAAAGTGCGAAAGTTGATACGCGATAATGTGTAACGAATAAACATTTCTAACGAAATTAACTCTTTGACTACGTGGACATCGCGTTCTACCTATTTCGTAAAATTTTATGGATCATCAGATCGGATCAATCAGATCGTAAAATTGTTATTCTGTTTTCCGAAACCTTTTTTATCTCGTTGATAATTCTATCGATGATAAGCATTTGCTTATGGCGACTGTAGATATATAACGAATAAAATTGGTTAAAGGATTGAACGTGAAATACTCTGGAAGAATATGTATGTCGTTTACTAATAATACGACGTTTGTAATGCAATTTGAGGAAAATTTGAACTAAATAGAACTATGATTGTATATCTGCTCGTCAGAATTAATTGGCAGGATGATATCGTAATTTATCTCGTATCGTGTATCCTGCTTGGAGCGTAAATTTAATATTTGCCATAGAGGAAATACCCTTTACTTCCGGTAACGGGAACTTGAGACAGAGTGGCAGATACGAGGAAGCTAACGTAGACATGGAGCCTCGTTTAGTTTACCCCTTGCCTGGCTTTGTAAACCTTGGTAGCACGTGTGTACACATATCATTGAATGTGACTCGAAATCGAAGCAGTTCATGAACGTGACGCAGTGACGTAACGAACCTGGCAATATTTTGCTACACTATTCTATTTGCAGAATTTTGTTTATTTTTTACGTATAAAATGCCCCTTACGGTCTCGTACGTGTTTATTCCACTTATATTTTTGTTAATAACGAAATACCAAAGATTTATATATTTATATACGAGTGTTATGTATGTCACCGGTATTTATGTATGTTCCAGTGAGTGTAACCGTGAAACATTACAGGGATGTTTGTACGCGCGGAATAATAACATTTTGTAAACTCGAAACCAGGTGTAACCTCATATTCGGTTGGATGCAGCGAGGTATCGTTTTACGATATTATTGTAGACCGGACTGAAAAATAATATGTCGTGGAAATATTGAACGTCCAATATTTCGGTGGTTATTTAATAATTTGTATGCAAACTGCGGCGGCGGTGGCGGTGGTAGGCGGATAGGTTACTGCCAGCATGCGTACAAATATTAATATTTCTCCTTTTCCGAGCAATATCGGGGGCTATTTTAATCCCAATTGATCGTTTTCCACGCCCGGCAAGTGGTATTACATCACTGTAATTGACAATCATTACGGCACGGCAACACTAGTGACACACCGCAAAGCAAACACGAAGCGGTTTGCGTCTGATGTGCGTAATATATGGCAAGCAATAACTTCCAATTAACCCCCGACGATGCAACATCGATAAGACAGCCTTTATTTTCCCTGTATCCACGACCGTTCCATTAGCCTGCCATTTCCAGCAATGCCATGCCATATTGTATACCACTAAACCGTTTCAACTCCGAGCGTTGATAGCAAATGTTCGCGTATGTATGTCCAGCCGAGCACAACTGAAAAAGGAAGGGAAAGGAAATAAAGCCCGAGGGGCGGGGGGAGGGGTTTATTCTCGGTTGCGTCTATCAACGAGCAGAGCCTTGCTTTCTGTATCCCATCAACGGGTTAAATGCTCGCTCTGCTCCTCCTTTCCGTCCTGTTTCGGGATAATAGCAAAAAATTTCATTTTGACGATATCTACTAAAAAGTTTGATCGGAAGGCATATGTGTCTATGCGATCGTTTTTCGCCGCAGACGACCGTCATTTCGTCTTTACGGCACATAAAAGGTATCACGATAATCACGCTATTCTTGCTTCACGTGACATCGTTGGCCCGAGTGTGTGTTCCAGTTAATACGTGCTCTAGAATCATTCGAGTTTCCATTCATGAGACCGATATATATCGACACAAATGTATATCATCGTAAATCATTCGTTTATGTTCTATTACCGCGTTCTACTTTCCTTGAGAAATATTCTAGTTTTATTAGGTAGCTATTAAAAAGAGTTACGCTACGTAAAAAGCACTTCCGATATTTCTTCTTTTTTTTTTTTCTTTTATACCTTTCCTTTCCGCTTATTTGCTCACTGTATTGTATCAGATGCTTGTTCCAAATACATATTAGCCGAACGAGCGATATCTTTGTCCATGTGAATTAACATGAGATGATAATTTGATGATCGTAGATAATGGAAATGAAAAACAAAATCGAAACGATTTTGGTGAATGTTGGCCCGTCAATTTTTTTTTTTTTGTATCGTTTGACAAACTTACGCCAATCGTAATTTAATCGAGCGGAACGTGGATGTAAGTGCATGGGAACGATGCCCATATCGGACAGACATCGGCCCCGTTGAAACGAAGTTTCGGTAATTTTGGTGAAATTCAGCCAGCGATGCTCCGCGAACGCGGGAAAATGCAAAGTTGCTGATGCCGATGGGATTTTCGAAGCTTGCGATTGGCGGTGTAAGGTGCCTTTCACACCATCTAACGGTACACATCCTGGCTTCGAGGAGGTAGCGAGCAAGCAGGGAAAATCCAATTGGTGAATTCCTGGGCGTCACTGGACCGCGAAATGGGGTGGCGGGCATGGCCGCAACTGCTTCCATCCCCCGGGGTAGCGATCGTGACGGCAGTGCCGTTTCATCGTGGTAGTGATGTTGGTAGTGGTAGTGGTGTTACGAGATGCGAGAAGGGCTTATAAATTGCATACGATAGCGTTGACCCCCTTCTCTACAAGCCTGCAACTCTGCCATCCACGTGTCCGACCAAGATTGCGCTTCAACCTTTGCAATTGATTTATTTAATGCCACTATTCGTTCTTCTGGAAAAACGAAGGGAGAGAACCGAGAACCCGGAGAATTCTTCGCAACGAGAAAAAGTCGATGAAGAATGTTCACGCATCAGTTTCCATTACGAACGAAGGAGGTATCGGTGAAAGCGATATTAAAACTAGAAACGCAAGGCCTTCCAAACGTGTAGAGATCTTCCGTGGTGTGCCGATATTACGTAATTGCAAGCGGAACTTGTACCCTTGTCTCGCCAAACTATAACCCACGGCTGCTGAAATTTTTCTATCCGTCCATCAACGCGTCATCGATGAAAATATTTATTTCTCCGTACGTTGTTTTAGCCGTTTTCTCATCTTCGATCGCGACGGCGTCAAGAAATTTTAGAATAGCGTTGCCGTAAGAAAGGCAGGCGGACATCACCCTCCGAATTGAGCTTCGTTCATGGCCCAGTGTCGATAAGACTGTGTTAGTCTCGAAGGAAATATCAAGTGGCAGCAAGACGGCGAAGAAGAAACAGCAGCCACTGCTCCACGAATTGCAGTGGAGGAGAGGAGGCCGTGTTAGGTCCATCTGGTGCGGGTTAGAGAATAACCTGCCGGCCAGATTGGGATTTCTTGGCCCCTTACCAAAGAGGCAAAGCGAAGAGTGGCGGCGTCGGCGATGGTAGCGTAACAGTTGCTCGTGTCAGAGATGGTGTAAGATGTGCCGGGGTAGGTGAAGATGGCGGAGGAACAGCCGGGATCCACCAACGGTATAAGACATTGGCGGAGAAGGAGGTGAAGGTGGAGACGGCAAGGGAGGCTACTTGGAAGATGGAGGAAGACCGGTAGCACATGGCCTCGTGTCTACATGCACACCGGTGTCGCCTAGCCCTTGCGGCGGTTGGATCGGCGTATTTACCTACATTGAATCTTTGCCAACCTACAATTACCGGTTACCCATTCTTCCCTCTGAACTCGTGGTTACCTGCTTGTTCGCCTGCCTCCTCGACGAACCTCAATGCCAAATTCACGAGGTTCGCGTGATGCCGGCTAGATCTGCATAAAGTGCTCGCCCGGGATATGTATACGTGGCTGTCGAAACGATAAGCCAATCCTATTATTTTCCTATCATCCGGTGAAAATCGAAGCGCTGGAGATTGCACGATCTTTTCTCGACTAACTGCGCTAAAAAAATCCCGCATTTGATTTGTAGATTATGTAGAATACTTTTACCGTAGTTATACCAACAAAATAAAAAATAACGCTCATGTTTATGTATGAAAATATAGCTCTATCTCAAAGTAGTAGTTACCGTGCATTTAATGACGAACGAGAGCGAATAAAAATGTCTTCTCCCCTAATGGGTGGTGTCGTGTAGTGATATCCATGTGCGATATTTAAATAAATTAAATTTCTTTCGAACGGGAGTAATGATTTCGATGGTAAAGAGAAACCGAAAACTCTGTATGATAAAAGAAGAAAGATTGCGTTGCTAATTATAGAGGAGTACGTCACCGGTCCCCGATCTCTGTTGTACGAGAATGCAACATTCTCGTGTTTAAAAATTAAATTTCCTTCCATCATAGGCTTTCGTTCGAAATGTCGCAAAAAATATAATATTTCCGGTATCAATAAGTTGATGAACACCTGGGATAACTAGAACGTCAGGATAGAACGCGTAGGGTGAAATGCTCGGTGAACACGTCGCCGATTTATCTGCGTGAGCGGGACTGCGGAATTTCAACGCCTCGTTTCGGTTTTATCGATGACCTGCTTATTCGTTTTGCGGACTGTGCAACCTCGCTTAACAACTCATAAAGTCGTTGTCGGTGATGCTCGTTCCCGTGCAACCCGGCTGCCAACCTCGTAACGTTAGCGCGTTATACCTTGTTGACCTCGGTCAACCCAACGGGACACTAGCGATAGTGACCGCGGCTACGGCAACGTCGTCGCCTGAAAATTGAAACGAATATTTTACGAGGGTTCCGGAGTTAGGATGATAATAATTAAAAGGTGGTTCATGCTCTATGTTCGACCGCCGCGCATAGGATATAAAGCTCACCGTCGGATATTACCGACCCTCTTTCTTCGAGATCTTCGAAGGCTTTGATCCACAGAGTCTTCCGTCTTTCTGCGATTTTAATTATGAGACTGAAACTTCCAGAAACTTTCAATTAAACACGTAGGAAGGAAAATTCGTGAAACTTTTTGGAAACTGTTATTGAATGACCAAGTATGGGTCACAAACTTGAAGCAATTTCGCATCGAGTTATCACTGGTAATACTTGGGACATGGGATGAGAAATTCTCAAGAATCTTCTACCAAAGTGCAAAGAAATAAATGTTGTTTAAGAGTGTAAAAAATCACTGACCGTTCTCTATATCCTGTTACAGCGATAATATAAAAAGAAATAATTGTACCGTGTCTTTGAACAAAGTTTAAGCAAACAAAGTTCAAGGTATCTCTCTGCGAATCGCCAATTGGTCTGTCGCGTCGATTTCATAAATATTTTCACGAGTACGAAGCTTCCGATTCTCGTCGTAGGTAAACTAAGCGATTCGTTATGCCGTTTTCACTGTATTTTTAACTTTGCTGCACGACTTTAAAGCCAAACTGGAACGACTTCACGGACTTATCCACCACGTATCGGGCTGCTTCCAGTTATCGGGGATCATTTTCAGCCCCGAGGGGATCGAGCGAGCAGGCTTAAAGCGAAACGAATCGCCGTCGATACACCCCATACGTGCACGAGAAGCGGAATCCTTTTTGCCTGCGATACGGGGATACGATCATGCCGACAACTTTCGAAATTGCCGCTGGAACGAATTATTTCCCTTCGTTATGTACACGGTTCACGGTAGACGGTATATCGGACAGGGGAATAATCAAGGATCCGCATTATCAGGTAATTCCGCCGCACCGATCGACGTCTTCTATTTATTATACCGACGGCTCTCAAAGTAAATTTACACGGAAAATTGCACGTTCATTTTCCACGGGTATTATGAAACTCGTGGATTAATTGGCGCACGATGTACTATAGAAGAACGATCCCTAACCGTTTACCACGTCCGAATAATTTTACTCGACCATTTTGAAATTCTGATGCAACGCACGCGTAGGTGTACGCCCGAAATCCCCGGTTTTCCTACAATCTACAATACGTTAAGCCATGAAATAGATTGTCGTATTATCGCGCAGTTGGCCTGGCGACGTTCAGAATTGTTCGTATTTGTCAGGGACCGACGACACGAACGGCAGCAGGGGAGACTCGCTGCGAATGGAAGCCGACTTTCCTTTAAAGGACACGAATCGAGCTACGATTCGTGCTGAATCTTAAATCGATTCTCTAACCTACCGAATACCGACGAAAAATCGTCATGATAATAGCGACGTGCGACGAAACAGGAAAACCAGTCTGCAACTCGATAACTCCTCGCGAACAAGGAACGTGTACACACTCGGTAATTTCATCTTCCTGACCTTTTTCTTAAGACTCTTTTTCTTACAACGAGTAACTCGTTGTTTTGTACACGTCTGCGCGGGTTATGGTCGTAAAAAAAAAAAAGTACTCGTAGGAAGCGGCCAGAGAAGTCATTTCCCAAGAGAATCCTGTTTATGATCACTTTTAAGTTATACACGCCGTATAAAATGAAGCACCGCGCTTTCTCCGCGGACTTGCAAAACAGATACAGCCACGTAAAACAAGATACCGTCTTTTGTAAGGCTGTGTTTACAATAATAATGACCAGGAAAAACAAATTAACCTGGCAATCTCGTCGGCAAAAGCTTGTTCTGCGAAACGTGTTTCGTACGTGTTATCTCGTTTACTTTCTTTTCTACCTGTTTGTCATTTGGCTCTTTAATTACTACAATTGCACCGTAATTGCCCGCTGTATTCCGTTTTTTACAGCTTAAATTAATGCCCTTCCTGCAACAATCGTGCATGCGAAGCTTAGGAAAATTGCTTATTGTTTAAAGCATGACGCGTTCATTTTAGTTTTATGATTTGTCAGGAGCGAGATAGGAAATAAAATTCATTCAAATGTTCAACACAATTTGTTAATCAAATTGTTATTCGATTGTTATTCAACGTTCAATTTCACACAAGGCGACGCTTGTTGACGATAATGTCCATTGCATCTTTTGAAATTATGCCTAATCAATTGAATATTATAAGAATATTTCCGCTATGCCATATTCTACATCTACGCTTGATGTGCATTTAATCTCCAGTTTTACAATACCCCTATCACGGCGATTCTTTAACGTTCATAAATTATCTCGCTATGTACAACATTAAGAAGAAAAATTACTTTGGTCTCTCTAAACTCCCTTAACTTTATCATTAAATCTTTGTTCGGAGCAGACAATCTTTTCGGTTTGATATGAACTCGTTCTCCTTTGTCCAGTGTCAATGTGCGACAGGGTGAAAATCAGCTACGATTAAATACGCGTTGAACGTATATATCTACACGCGTCGGCCAAACTCGTGATTATTTAAATAGTTACCGGGCTTTCGGACGATGTAATTTCTTCGATATTTCTGCTGCCATTGGAACAGAACGCAGGCCGCTAAAAGACCACCTACCGAAGGTTGGCAGACTTCCACGTCGTCACCGCAAAACTCCTTCATCCGGGAGCGGCGCGGCACCAGTGATTTGGAGGAAACCGCGCCATTTCGCATGCATAATACATTCTAATAGTCCTCCCCACCCACTAGCTGCGAGTCAGCCGCCACAACCGAAAAGAACCAGCGTAAACCGCGATCATTTCGTTTCCTTGTTCTCCTGCGAGCACTTGCGAGCGAACGCGACAGACGGCGTGGCGGTCCCAAAGCTCGTGCCAACCGCTGTCACCGGAAATGGTCCTGGACCATGACTTCCTACTCGTTTCTACGTATTAACCACAACTCTCAACACGTTGGCGACTCGTCACCACTGCGAAGAATTCAATTTTATTTTCACCATCACAGATTCAAATATTTACCGTAATTACTAGGTAACGACGATCCAATTTGTTACGTCGGCTGACTCTCTCCCTAAACCAGGCCACACACCGCGGGCAAGATGGCAGCCAGATTCGAAACGTTTGTTGTATCGTTTCTTATCATTAACTCAAGAGGTCGTAATTGTAAAGTCGAAATTGCAAGCAGCGAGAAAAGATAAAACAAAACAAAAAAAAAAAAAAAAAAAAAGAAAGAGAGAGATTGCTCCTTAAGAACTCGGAGATCGGCAAGTTTCAGTCGGACTAATCCCAAGTGGAAACGAACGTTCGCCGAGCTGGTGAAAATTCGGTCGGTGCGTTGATGAAGGGCCTTTGCTGTAAAGGCTACTCGGTCGATATCCATCGCTCCTTCGTTTTCATTGTCAAAAAAAGGCAGAGAAAAGAAAAATATAGCGAGAAGATTTACTCGAGCGGCCCTTTTGTGGTACTTGACATCCACCGAGAGAGCAACTCCCTCTCACCACGATTGTTGCCTCTCGACGAGACGAGAAGAGAGCGCGAGTGTGAGAGGACGTGAGTAAAGGGCAGCGGAAAAGGGTAGAAAACGGGAGGGAGAGAGAAACTTTTAATTGAATAGTAGGATGCCACGACTGCAGCGATGTAAGAGCATACCAGCTGGAAAATCAATTGGATATCGGAGATTACGACGTGAGGGCTTTGCTGATTCGACCTCTAGAGACAGAAAGAAGAGAGAGTGGAAGAGAGAGAGAGAGAGAGAGAGAGTACCTTCTGAGAGTCTTTCGAATACCCAAAGGCTTCGGTCATTGATCCGCATGTAAGGAACATGACCGATACTTGCTTTATTGACACTACAAACCGTTTCCTTTCGACTCAACGGGTACAAGGTATGTTCGTATGTACTTTGAAACGCGTTTCTCTCGCACGAACGATGATCGATATTTTTCCATCGTATCGGTTGTGACTACCAATAACGATGCGAATATTCGTGATCAAGTTGCGAACCGTTAACGCGTCTAGTCATTGGACACGTGTTCGTGTCATTTCAATTATCATGCTTTTCGCAACTTTCTCATACATAGAGAGAGAGAGAGTGAGAGAGAGAGAGAGAGAGAGACACGCATATAATGCTCACTGAACCTTCGATAATTCAGATAGATCTCTCTAAAAGGGGGAGCTTTAACTAACATCCCTAGATATTTATTTGTAACGTAAGTTTAAGAGGTTACTCGTTACGAATACGATTCCACTCTATTCGGTTATGCCCCGTTGGGAGCGGTACACCATCTGGCAAGGTTAATAGCGGGTTCTCTTAGGCGAACGACCTAACGTGACTCTGAAATGAGGCGTTAGTGTGCGTTTCGAAAACGTAATCGTATGTACAAGTTGTAGTACGTGTAAAGACGCGGCTGACGGTGAGTACGCGCCAAGTAGCGTGCTACTCAACACGTGCACGCCCCGAGAGAATTTCAAAGGATGTGACCACCGCAACCTAGAATACAAGGGAACGAATACGTACTAGGGCAGACGTCTATGATGTCGCTGGTAGTGGTTAAGACGCCGGTTACTCCCGCGGGAATCCTCCAAATTTAATATAGAGTCAATTGGAGAGAACCTAATAAAATTGCTGCCGCCTGAAGCTACGAGGCGGCCGAGTTCCTGCTCTCCAACTTCCAGCCAAACGGCTGAGAAATCACCCGAGATGCAACGTTAAACATCCTCGCTGCAAATCGAACGAAAAACATTCCGACCAAAGAGGGTTTCTACCGGTTTGAGCACGTTTCTTACCGGGAAAACCCTCTCACGCGCGCGATGCTCCTTCAAGCGAAATTTTCGTGGCCGATAAGAGGGTGAATCAGAACGAGATTTGTCTCGGATTCTCCGTACGTGTATCTCGTGACCCCGATGATTTCTCGATTAAAGGGAGAGATACCGTGCCTTACCTGACATTGTACGAAACCTCAGGTCCTCGTACTCGCTTCGTATGAATTATTCTAAAAGTGTTGGCGTCGTATTTATTTTACATATATTAACTTTTTGTACAATAAACGTCAATGGATACAATTTGTTGTAACGTAATAGCTTGTTATCGAAGAAGGTCCATTCGAATCGAGACTTATAAGGTTAACTTTAATTTTGGAAAATCTGCTATTGGTGCTATGTAGATGCAGGTTGGTTAACTTTATATTCATAACGAGTAAAATAGTCCGAAGCTTTTCGAACAAAGCTGTGCAAACAAAAACGAAGCTCGTCGGAAACCACCACGTGGTCCAAAATTCTTATGACGTTATTCGGATCGGACGTGATAATAGAAGCAACGACTTGGAGATTTCTTTGCCGTTGAGCTTAACCGGGATATCGACACGAGATGGTATCACCGAAGCGATATCGAGTAACGAGTCGAAATTTCAGTCGCGCGTATAATTTCCGATAATCTGGCAATAGTTTAAAACTCTCGTATCATCGAATTATTATGTATCGATGTTAATTTCATTAGTGACATGCGATTTAAAAATAGACCGATAATGGAAGTTCTCGCCTCGTCGGCGAAATGTTTGCAACTGGATTATAGTTAATCATATTAATTCTTCGATAACGAGTTAAGTAAATCAAACTTGTTTGCATAATGGATGGACATCGTAAAAGCGGACGTGTCGAATGTATTGGAATGGCTAATAATAGTAATTTGGCAAATTGCAGAATTGCTAACTGTATCGTGATACGCTATTGCTAATAACGTTATCGGAACACGATGAAACACGTTTACATCGGTTAGGCACAATTTCGCCTAATGTTTGTCTATAATTATCCATGGGTGCGCGGTAAACGTAAGAAAACCGGACGCGTCAAATAGAAAATTGAAGAAATAAATCGGTTTGAATTGTAATGTATAGCGTATAATGTACGATATACATATAACGTTGATGTATAATCCTTTGTGGTAGGCGACTGCCTCGATTCATTTACATTCCGTCCACCCCGGATAATGAATCCCAGCGAAAAACTGGCGGTGGTTTAGCTGGAATCAGCCGGCGAATAATGAAACTGCTTAGCATTCTTTACCTGGTAGGGGCGGAGACGAAATAATTAAAAGCAAAAGATAGAAAGCTATGCGGGTCAACGAACAGCTCTTTCTCTTTAATGGAGCTTTAACATAGACCTGAACGGTGTGGGCCGAGGCTCTTCAATTAATTATATTATCAAATGAAAAATTCAAGTAGTGTTCTCTAAAGGCGTTATAGCCCAAGAGGATCAAAGCCCGATGATTCGAGTGTTCGATTTAAATATAAACGAATGCTTAATAGTTCCATCTCGTATTAAATTACCTTTAGCATTATACGTATATAATGTTTGCAGAACTCGCAGCGCTACTTAAATACTTGTTGCGCGAATTAGAACAGAAATACTTGAAATATTAAATTATAATTGTGAGATCTAATTTGCGGTTTATTTGCATTCTAGTTGTACAGAAAGTTACGCCGTAGGCGGCCTAGAATATGCGAATGTTCAACTCTTTCTGCGAATCTGGCTTTCCGCGATGCCACCGTGTTCAGTGATGGGTTTGTATTTCATTATATATCACAACGACGTTTCATGTTTCTTCCCCTAACCACGGCTGTTCCTCAGGATTATTTATTCGGCAGGTTTCCGCGGAACTCGTAGTTCCGGCAAAACCGGATACCGTCTACGGTAATGCACCCGGTCCGACAGTCTGTACGTAGGGGGAGCCGGGATAAAATAGGGCAAAAAGAACTGAATAAAACACGAAATAGCAGTTAGCGAAGAAAAATACGCTGCTCCGCGAAACGCTGAATTATTCTCTCTGTCACAAGATCAAAGCAGCCAGAATACAGTGCGTTGCCTCCTCTAGGTAGTAGTTTTTCGATCGTACGCACTTCTCATCTCTCGTCGGTTCTATTTTTCCTCTCTCGTCTGTAATTCCATGTTTATTCTGGGAAATTAATGAAGTTATAAAACAAGAAATGGAACTCGCTACTCGGTCGTCGTAACGTGCTTCAGCAACGAAACGTCGCGATCTTTCCTAGATGGTGGTTATCGAAAATTTGCATGGATCATTAATAACGTACAAGCCGTAACCTATAGCGTTCTAACGAGTTTTGTATTACACGTTCTCGCGTACCCTTTCCGTACGTTTTAAACCAGTATTTTGTTTACTAACATAAAATTTATTAACGTTCCGGCTATAACTCGCAGATGATATATTACCGCGTAATTTTTATTACTCGTTTTACAATACGCGATCTCGTTAGGCGCGCGTTGAACGTATAAGAAAGCGCATAACGAATACGATATTCGAAACGCACGCAAGTTGAAAAATACCTGGTTCTTTGAATAGCGAGAACACGTTCGAGCAAGGTAGCAAGCTCGAGAGAAAGCTCGTTACGGATGGAATGGATACAGGGTGAAGGTGGTAACGTACTCTATCTGTCCGATGGTACACTATATTATGACACGCTGGTCGATCGGAGTGCGTGCACGGTAGTCTGCGTGTTTGGTAGTTCACTCGTCCATAGGGACGTTCGCATTCTCGACGCATTGCGTGCACAGCTCTAATCCCCACGGTGCAACCCCTGGCTCGACGATAAGCACGCTGACGCCTAACGCTTTGTACGAGCCTTGTCTATAACTAAAAGTACCCCAGTACGTCTTATCGTTACGGGGTGTTATGCACTCCTCGATTCCTATTATCCACCGATACGTTCGTGCATTAGCGTAAACAAGCTATCCAGGGCTATCGAAGACCGTAAATTATCGTGTTCCAAAAGATTACATATGAGTTAGTGGGTTTCTGAATTTCTTCGATTTATTTGATCTTTCTTATACAAGAAAAAATCCAAAAGTATCGTCTGGTTGAGACATATTTAATAACATTTTTGCAAACACAAGTGAAATTGTTCGTAATTCAGGATTCTAATGTTACTGTCCACTGTATGTTTTGTTAATGAAATATTTAATAACGAAATAGAGCAACCGTCGCAGTGATTATCTTTTATTATATTAATACATTGCGTAATGCAGTATAATTTATAGCAAGAATTAATTATTCAGAAATGTTGGTGGGTTGTACGCGAAATATTATCCTTTTACGTTAATATTAAATATTAGTGTGAAATTAGAATAAAATACATTATACCGTCATGCTCGTTATATGTATATATGGTGTTATAATTTTATTTGTAAATCTAATATGACGCTTGGAAAATGTCTACACAGAAGATATAAATTAATAAAGTAATAAATAAATGTATTAATTTTGAAATTTACTTTCAAAAGATACTTAGTTACAAAAAGGTGTAAAATAAATTCGGGGAACGTAGAAGCAAAAACTGAATTTATTGTAAAGTTCGTTGCAAAAATATCGATTGCATTGCGGAAATCATATGTAAAGAGGAAAGAAACTAGTACATATATACCTATCACGTGTCAGACGTGTACAATGTACAGTCATCGCATATGATATGACTCATGCGGTAAAAAATCTGACGCAAATGTGTTGTGGCAAAGAAAACCGATGAATATTCACAAAGTATGATGTATGAGGATAGAAGTTTAATAAATGCTTGACACGGTCGAGATATTTCCGTTCCTTCGCATCCCAAATTTTCTATCGAAAAATTGCTCCTCCGTGTCACAAACTGTGTCACAATACGTACCTACCTACATGTATCGCATACGTAAGAGACAATGTTTTGCACTATTACTAGTGCGTTCGATTTACACCGGCATGTTGAGTTACACCATAATCTCGGAAGATTCGATGCTACAAACGTAGACAATACTAATTTACTTTGTTAAATTCCGAGACTCCTCAGGGGGCGCAGGGGGCGCAGGGACGACGCAGAGAGAGAGAGAGAGAGAGAGCTAAAATGAAAGTGTCGTTGCGTTGCACGATAAGATAATAATTAGTTCGATGAGATACATAAAACGAAATCGGCTATCTGTATTTGCACGACCGTTCTCTTTCCTGTTTGGTAATAGAGGGAATTATCGATTTGACATATTGACTCGATAATGGTTCATTTCCCGCATAAATTGTTTCCTTCATTTTTCTTCAAACGACTTTGAGAGTACCGTAGGAGTAGCTGAAGTTATCCTTAAGCTTTTGTCAGACCGTTTCGAAATCGTATTTTTCATTCGTACTTGAAAGCAGTATTGCGAATCATTTCCTGAAAAAAAAAAGAAGGATAAAATAAGGAGATACAATTCTTTCTGCTAGAAATTCAACGATTCTTTCGTTTTTTGACTTCCATGCGAGAACAGAAGTTTCATTTCTGGTATTAGAGAGGATAGCGGCGAGCATGCGTGGCAAAGAATTTAAGCCATTTTGAATGGTGCAAGCGGCAGTGTATTAAAAGACTCATAAATTCACATTAGTGGGTGGTATTACTCAATTTTCACGAAAACCTGTTACATAGCTTTTTGTTAACGGGGCTTCTGCCCTCGTTGTATTCGTCACCATTCACTGATACACGCTGTGCTGGATAACACTCTTCTCTACCGCTCGCCTGTACGCTAGCTGCCGCTGTTTTAATTGCATATTACAGGCGTCTACGGCATTTCAATGCCAGCAAACACCCAGATAAATATTCATAAATGTCATCACGCTGTTTAATACAAGCTTAGCAATATTTTATTTATTTATAATTTTATTTCCAACGTAGTAACAGTTATTAAATAAATTTAACAATATAATTTACATTTAATAGGAAACCGTAATAGAAATATAGTTTTACGCCTTAATACATAGGTACTACTATGTACGTATGTATTACTTTTTTCCCAATATTCATTCTTTATTATCGCAATACGTATTCTGTTAACTGGTAAGCGATATCGTTCGATGCGTTCGCCTGGAAAGGAAAAACGAAGCTTTTAATTAAAAAATTATAATAAACGTATTTATGACTAATTTCTGAATTGCGTAGTAACATTGCGCTTTTAAATTAAATGCAGTAAGTAGACGAACGCAGTAAGCTTACTGTGTAACACGAAGCTTTGTTTAACATTTTATTTGTTCGACTCGTTTTTACGATTTTATTTCCATTCCATTATCACGTTTTAGATTCGAAAAAATGTTCAACAAACGATATATGGACGAACGTACTGGTATCGCGGAATATGTAATCGGTCACGGATGACACCAGGTTTTACCGGGTATTCATTTGGGGATATACGGAGAACAAAAAAGATTTTTAGATAAATTACGTGCAGCTGTTATCTAACAGCAACGACCGCACGAAAAACTAAAGTGCAACAAAAAGGTCATTGCAGGAGAATGCAACAGACGGAACGTATGCTGAATCAGCGTTTTTGTAAAAAAGATCTGTAATTCCGGTAGGATTTAGGGAGACGTCCAGTTTGCAGTAGCACCAACCGCGATTAAAGATCTTACTGATTCATATCTCTGCTTGCATACGAATGCACGGTTACAGTATTTCTAATTTATGGCGTTACCTTTGCAATGGTAATGCCCGTGTAAATCGTGGAGCACGTACCGGCATCGCATACCGGTTCATCCGGGTCATTTCAGAGAAGGATATGACTTAAATTCAAGGTTTATGGTTTCTCCTACGTAAATGATCACGGAGACTGTCTGCTGCTACCGCGCGCTTCTACCCCACTTGCTTCCTCGGATCTGCACAGAAACGAAAGGGTGGCATGCATTTTTGAACGCACTTATCCGAGTGCTCTTAAGTACTGTGCATGATACGCGCGCTAGTTTTATGTTACGTGAAATACACTCAGTCCTACGATGTTTCCAATATCCCCAGGGCAAGGAGTGCAGCCTGCACCTTTATATACCACGAAATTTACTACGATAATACCAGTTCTTGTGGTAAACCTACGAGCTTTCAAGCAGACTACTCGTGATGTACAAAAGAAACGGAGAACAGAGTAATTTGAGACGGTTTTTAGAAAGAACCAGTTGGTGGTAAGCGTATCCTGGAATTTAAGACGAAAACTCGTGGACATGACGTTAACCGTAAATAAGGCATTACGTTTCCACTGAATATTATAACGTTAAATAATAAAATCAGTATGAGTAGTATTTTTTTCATTTAAACATTTTAATAAATAGAAAAACAAGACAATGAAAAATTAAAAATCATATCCTCAATTAATATACGCGATAATTAATTATATTTTCATCGTTATGCTAAACTACAATCAATATGTACTTCACAAGCATTTTATCGTAAGATATTCTTTTATAGCGACCGAACTTGTACTTTCCTACGAAATGGTAGACATTTCTATCGATAACGGTTGATCTAAAACGTTCTTCGTTTTTCCTTATTTCCCCAGTTCGTCTCGTTTAAATCATACGGTAGATACCCATCAATCATTATTATCGGAGGAAACGATTCGCGTCATTATGGTATACATTCGCATTACGATACCACATGATTTTTCCACATGGCGCAGTGTCTGCAATATAATAATTACCGTGTCGCAAATATTCCCACTTGGAATTGAGTCATGCAGCAAGTAGTTACGATCGTAGAGGCTGAGGAGATAGCTCATCGAGACGCCGCGCTGTGCACTGTACGGTGTGCATTGACTTTGCGTGTCGCGTGCGTTACGTGTACGTAGATAGCACGGCAACATAACGCGAGGGTAATAAGTATAATCGTTATAAAGCCAGCAGCGTACCCGCAAAATGCGTCTTGGTGAGCTAATACGATACCATACGTGGCGGTCTACCACACGCACGAGAATACCATATGCCGCGCTTCTCCTGTATAATTAAAAGATGCAAGAACATTGTGAGTGTGTCAATGGCCGTGCTATCGTTCCAATACCGTTGTATAGGAACTCGGGACAATTCGAGGCAAATATAAATACGATTGTTAAAATATTCATAAAATTTATTTATAATTTTTATTTATGTGCGGTTAGGTAGTTGAGCTGAAAGGTTAAGAGTTATATATCCGAAGCGATAAAACAGTTCGGTAGAAAGACAAATATTGCTATGAAAGGACTGACAAGAGCTCTCTTAACGCGAGTAAAAGTTGAAACTTCCAGATTATTCACGAAAGAAGAACTCGATAAACGAGCTTTTAAGAAAAGTCATCTTTTCTAAATATGACGTTAAAGTATTATTTCGTTCTCTAAAAAGGTACTAAAACCTGACCCATCGTTAGTGTTATGAATACGTATAAAATGAAAAGTAGTCTTTAAGCTTGTCCTATAAATTTTTTTTACGTCAGTACTAAATATAAATTAACCAGAGAAATGAATCAAGTCGCGCACGAGGCGCACGAATAGCTTACTCTTATTTCGCGTTCATAGCAGTTAATCGGACTGCCGTTGTAAATTTCACAGAAGCAAGCCACACCTACCATAAAACATTTGCATGTACCTAATTGACGCTGTTTTACCACCTCCCTCTTCGAATCGATTAATTACGTCATATTTCAAGGTAATGAATATGACGCACGCTTAAGACAATTGCCGGCGTATGTTGTCTGTGGACAGTTCGTAAATAACGCAAGGCAAAATACAAGTTCAGTCTGTATCTTTATTCGTTATTCGTGATTCCATTTCAGGATTAATCGTAAATAAGCGGCAAAGGCGGGCGACGAGCTGTCGACGGCGTCAGTCTGGTACTCGAAGCCAAAATGGCTGCCCGACATCAGAATGCGACGTTCTGCCTCTTCGCGTGATACAGTTTCCGAGCGGCGACCAGCTGATTTCACTTTGTCTCTTATCTCGTTGGTCTTTGTCTTCAAGTAAACACTCTGACGATGATTTCCACGCATATCTACGACTCTCTGCTCTCTACGTATAGTAGTCCAAGCATATTCGGATAAAAAGTTATTCGTTATTCTCGAGTAACTTCGTTTAGTCATAGTTTTTATTCGAAGAATAATTTATTCCGAATGTTATTCGAGTAGTGTCCAATTCTGGTCTGCATATAGGCTACGTTGACCGTCTACAGACAATGTCCGTCAGTCTGGATTACATCGAACTACAGTTCTGTTCAGCTCTATTACACGCTACGCAAGGTATTATGTACAACGATCTTCAACTGATTAACTATAAAAAATGAAATCATATAAGTAGAAAGTTGGCATAGATTTAACCTCGGTTTAACACGATTTTTTAATAATTTTGTAGTTTAATCTCTTATATGTCGTTATCTCGTCTTGTAACTTTTATCGATTTTTCACAGTGATACGCAAATAAATTGGATACTTGAGAAAATAGTTTGGCGTTTTTGGCAATTTGTAAGCTAATACATATAAAACGTAAGAAGAAGTTGAAAAGGTTCAAAGTTATTGCTTCTAAAACTCAGCGGAATTCCCTGCCCCCCTCTCTCTCTCTCTCTTTCTCCCTCTCTCACTCTCTCCTCCTTATTGTACTCGTTTTATCCCGGTTCTCGGCACGATATTCCATTCTGTAGCGCACTCAATCGCCTTCTATTTCCCCATGGCCCGCCTTGATTTCCATTTTGTTTTGCCTGATCTTCGACATTATGCCGGCGTCATTGAAGAAAATAAAGTTTCCTCCTTGCGTTCGGAGTCCTGATTAAAAGTTTGCCGATATTACACGGTGACGTGGTCCAGAACTAAATTTACCCATCCACTGTACGAAATAGCGGATAAACGGCACAGTTCATAGCGTCGTGGCAAACGTGGAACACGAGTGGAAAGCCTTGCTTAAAATTGCTCCTCTGATCAATGTGAAAACGAGGGAAATTATGGCAACTCACCTTTGTGCCGATATGCATAATAAAAGATAGTCTGTCGCTATTTAGCTTTACGATAATTTATGACTGGTACGAGCGCTCAGTAAGGACTTCGGCAGGGTGTTTGAGTGAATGTTTGGAAAGCCAATAACCGGCAACTGGAAGTCGAGCTATGAGGTATCGATGACACGACTGTTTAGAGTTTAGAGGAAGCAGTATAGAGTGAAACAGTTTGACGAAGGATAAGTTGATAGAAACGTCGATAAAAGCTGATAAGTTGGTAGAAAGTTGACGGCAAGCGATTCAACGTTGCACTGTCAAGGAATAAAGAATAAAGAATTTGTTCGAAGGATTGGCCACTGAGTGGGGAAGATAGTGACATCTTTTGGTATGCGGACTGTAAAGATCGTACGACAATTAACATGTATAACCAGCACAACGTTCAAACAATTTCAAAATATAGACTGATAGCCGTTAATACGTGATTCAAGCTTACTTGATTTGCGAATTTGTGACATAATTTATAACATTTTACAACAATAAATGACCTCATATGGCAGATCGTTCGAATTCGTTTGAACAAGTTCCATCCTACTACGAAAAAGGTATTAATATATGGTTTTATTTAAAAAATAATTTGTCTTTGAAATTTTCCCGCCACCATTTGACTTGGAAAACAGTAATTTGCACCATATGATGTACCCTTTCATGCCAAACAGCTTTTTTAAAAACAGTTTTTTGTTAGCTTCAGTCTCTCACGAGATATTGCGATATAGTATAACAGGTATATAACTCTAACGCACTCTGTGTACAATATAATATAATATAATATAATAATACAACGTACACACTTTTAACATTTACCTGATTGAATTAACCGGTGTGTCTTTGCTTTTCTGTTCCAGGTAAGCACTGTCTTTTCCTGTGTATTGGATAGCTAGTTCGAATCGCTACAGGTACAGTTCGATCTATCATTTCAGCGAATATTCTGTGAATCATCGCTTTACGTACTTAGATATTATTTCTAGAAGCGTACATCTCGTGTATTATCTTACCAATCACGGTCAATTAAAACGAGCAAATGCCGTGCAGTCGAAAAAAAAAACTACACAATATTTCAATCGACAGAGTACCTCTTTAGAAAACGTAGATTTTGAGCAGGCGGTATTCAAAAGTAGACAAAGGATCTCACATGACAGAGTGGCCCAGCAGGCTATCGTTCGCGAAGGTGGCTGCGTACAGCTATGACAAAGTAAAGTGTATTAAGCTCATCGGCATGCAGAGTTCGCTCGGGCCGGCTTAATAGACGAACCGGAGTCTGGGTACATCCACCCCTTTCCCATCTACCTCGACGACGACCACCCTCTTTGGTGGTACCGACTTACGGTTTACTGAGGTATCCCTCACAGTACCTAGACGATGAGATGGTGGTGCGCCTTTCGCACAACTTTCATCTTCCACTTCTCATGCTCGTGCTTGAACTTTTTTCAAAATTGTCCTTGCGGTTGATATTAAACAACAATAACGTCGCCTTACGAGAAAAGCAACTTGAATTTGTAACTCAGTCGTGGATGGTTTCAAATGTACGTGGATAATTTTTTTCTATTGAAATAGCATTTTAAAATAAGAGTAAAGTATTATAGAGATAATGGGAGTAATATTTCGAAAAATGAAATAAAAACAAGCTAATAGAACGTGTATGTTCGATGGAATACGTTGTTGACATTTTTCAATTTCGCATAAACTTTTGTCGATCAATATTTATCGGCGCGGGAGTTTGAGAAACACTCTCGTATATACGGTTTCTCGAGCATGCCCCGCATTTTCCTTGACTCCTTTTTCTCGGGGAATTCTCGTGGGGTTCGTGCTCACACCACTTCAGCTACGGGAATACAATAATTCCCGCGGGCGGTCATATCTCTTTCCTCGTAACAGCGCGCCGAAAAACCGGCCGTATCGCACTGTGAATATTAATGTGTCTTTGGAGGGCCGCGAGGATGCGGTGTAACCGTGTGAAACGGTTTCGTAGGAAAGGGTGGAGAATTCCGGCGGATGACAGAACTGAAAGGGGGTGGAGCACCAAGTGGTGTATACGCGTCCGGCGCATGAACACTTTTCTTCGGTATAGTTACTTCTGCGCAGGTAAAGAAACTCTGGCTTGATAATTGGTGCATACGAAACTTTCGTGCATGTGTCTTCGATCCCCGATAGTGTTTGCATACTACGAAATTATTTTTCAAATACTTTCTTTCGCTTTAGAAATATCTTTTGCGTACTGTTTACGTTTTACGAGACTAGAAATTTCACACTTGGTTCTCACGGATTTCAACGAAATTTGATACGCGTGACGTTAGCTCTACATGTAAAATAAACATATCTGTAATTTTAATCTCTTGTTTCTGATTGATTTCTCGTCAATCGTTTGTATGCACCATTTTCCGAATTTTCTGTTACGTTTAATTTGAAAGAATAGAATTATTGAAATAGGGTATGGAAAGTGGGATGTGGAACACAGGACAAATGCATCGAATCTAGGGAATAGAATAGTGGAGTAAAGAAGCAATATTGGATGTAGGATGTTAATATTGGATCGTATATATTAGAGAATCTCATATGTAAAAAATGAAATGAAGAATATGGAAAGTGAAATAAAAGACATGGCTTAGGAATATTATTTATAGAATATTTGATACGAGATAAGATATATAGCACGTATAATGTTGGTTGGAAATGTGACCTGTGCGATATGGTTGCAATAATGTTTATAGGGTATTAAATATTATATGTTGGATATAGAGTATGTGAATAGTGTAGAAATTGGAATAGAGATCGTGAGATCTAATATGCAACTTTTGAGGTGAACTATATTGGTTGTGGTATACGTGATGTAAGGTGTGGAATGTGAGTTATAGAATGTAGAAGACCGGATAAGATTGCGGTTATTTGAGTGCGTGAGTACTTAGCGAATATTCAAACTCGATATTCTCGAAGACGGAACTTTTTATGGAAAAATTTTATTCCATATTCCCATATTCCCATTTACACGAGGAATCATGTCCTTTCCGGTTGTACTGCGATTCCGGAAACATCCTGAATTTAATAAGAGTATACGTACATTTATATATACGTATTGTACGCAATCAGGTAACAACGTTTTCAGGATTGCACTTGAGTAATTTATAATTAGAAACCTCGAATGATGCTCAAGTCGACGTACCGTACGCGTAATTTAATGCTCTTGATCACACGCCATTTCGGTTCCTTTAATCGCTTAAATTATGCTTCATGATTCTTAAATGTGTCGTGCCTCGTTAGATAATTTATATGAAGGAGTAACTCGAAAGTAGCTGGTGATATGGTATAATCAAATCGTAATACAGACCTCTAACGTATGATTATCAAACGAGGATTTGATTGTAAGTGAAAAATTATTAACGACCAATAACTCCCTAACATGTATATAATTTGCATACACGCACGTTATGATAATATAAAATATAAGGTATATTCAATATATCATAAGCACGCATATGCTCGTTTGCGTCATTTCTGTTCACATTTGTTTCGTGTTCATTTAAATTATCTGAGAGAATATGTACCTAAATTAATTTTTTAAATTAATAGAATCCTTAATTATGAAATGTTAAATGAAGGCAGTATCTCCTCCGCAATATAATCAATATAATTCTCCGGAAAATATGTAGTCATTAACGCTGAGATATGACTAATTGAAAAAAATGCTTTGCTCGTGAAAGTTGCCACTGTGACTATAACTGAAGATTATTCGAACACATGAAAAGGCAAAAAGGTTTAACTAAATCATAATGCATAGAACGAATATCGTAGAAATTTTCATGCCGTATATACAACGCGTTTACGAGACACGTACAGGATGTTCGTCTCGATTAAAGCAAAAAGAAACCACTAATACCAGTTTGTATTTTTATTAGTAAAAAATCTACGATCTCTTCCCTCTCTCATTAAACGTAAAACGCGAGTTAAGAGTTGCGACGATAATAGCAATTTCTCTTGGGAGATCGGTTTGAATTTTGATCGGGGAACATCCGCATACATGAGTGAACGTTACCATGGGATCTTGTCTGCAGCTTTAATGAATTATCTATCGCGACGATTGGAAAGCTCCGCTGGACGAGTATAGAAAGGTAAAAAGGCAAGAGGAATTGAAACGTAGGTCGTGGGGCGGGATAAAACTAGGTAGGTGCATTGCATCATGGGAAACGCGTAGACAATGGGATCGAGCATATTCCATTAACGCGAGGTCTCATGTTGTCCTTGAAATAGTACGAGATAGACGGACAGAATCGCGGTACGCCGGTTCCGTGTCTATGTGATGTGTTGCCTGTCAATCGGTGAGGTATGGCGGGAAGAAAGTTTTGGCTCGCCCTCTTTCCTGGCCTTCTCCATTGCGCTTCCTACGGTTGCAGCCGTAGAAGTTTTAAGAGAAATGCGAAAGTTGGATAGAGAATGGATAGGGTGAAGTTATCTATCGATGGCACCAGATATCTTTCTTGCCTGCTCCTTTTCTCTTTCGCTTCGATACCTCACGTTTGCCCTCTTCCTTTAATCCTTGTTATATACGAATACAATTTCGCATATTTTTGTAGATTTCCTTTGTAGCTGTTTCGAGTGTCGAATCCTGGAAAGTGACTTTCTTCGTCATCTTTCGTGGGTCAAGTATTGGGGTAAAATCCGAGCGAACGGTGACGCGTTTGCAAACCGTTATAAGCCGGAGCAATTTGTGCGCGCTACCACCACATGTATTTGGTACGTGTTTTATTCAATCTGATGGATTACGTGCACTGCACAATAATAAATTTACGTCCTTCGTATAAATATTTGAAAACAGTAAATAAAGGTAACGCCACGCGTTCGACGGAGATATATTTCTCATAAAACAGTGGAACAGTGGAAAGATATTATTCTATTCTAGATTAAATTGCTATACGTTTGTTGCAAGTTTTTTATACGAGTCGTACGTTACAAGCGTGTCCTTCTCTTCTCTTTATCTCTTTTTGTACACGGTACTATGTAGTACACGGGAAAACGAAAAATACTATTAGGAGTTCATCGGCCGTCTTCCTTTTTACATAGGTTTCAGAAACACATTTAATTTTCGCAATTGCTCGACCTGCTTTTTTTGCACGTCACATCGTTCTTCTCGTGGCGCAAGCTCAGCGTTAAGCTTTCCTTCATAAGGTCTCGAGCGTCCTCGAGCACGATGGTATCATCAACCAGGGTGACGATTTTCCCTTCACTGCTGCTGTCCGAAATTAATTACTACTCCATTTTTATCGTCGTCTATTTATCCCGGCAGTTGCCGCGTTGTCCCTTGTCCCCCGACAACTGTCTCATTAATCAAGCCTTCTTCGTCGTCAGAACGGGGAGGTCCTTTCGCTTCGTTTCACAACGCCGAAAAGATTTGCTGACGTGCCGGACTACGTGATCTTGATTGATCGTTGCAGTCTGATCGATTCCTTTAACGAGCCTGATGAGCATAAGGAAAAATGCTATTATGATATAACGATCTTAAAGTTCGCATTTTCATTTTCATTTGATTATAGCGTCAAAGACGTGTATATGAAATATAACATTTTCAACAGTCATGGTTTTTAATCGTACGAGTTGAACGCATTAGATTAATGCCACGACTATTACGTCGTTAATGGAGTGTGATAGAAGGTTTACGTGAACGGTTAAAATAGTTTCAGCGTGCGGTTGATCTTAGATTGTGCTTGTCACGCGTGTTGCTGATACTTGAATCTGTACAACGCGATATCAAGTTTTATCTTTTTAGAAGTCATGCAGAATTTTCAAACCGGTTAATCCATTAATCAATGTATGTAAGTACATAGAATATAGTATTAGATATGTATATCAAATGTTAAATATTAAGCAGGGCTAAACACAAATATATGTATGTAGTTGGTGTTGTGTAAAAAAATAAGGCTTTCTGATGAAGGTTCCGTAACAAAATTGTCAGAAATTCTCGCAGCATTTGTGAAGCACCGATAGCCTAATTTACGATATTTGTTCTCCCTGGCAGTCCAATGACTCTCACGATACCCAAAGCTTACAAACCAGCAGATTGATAAAGCACACAAAAGCATCGAAATGTCCACGAGGAAATTTACAATGATGCTGGCTACTGCGGTCATGAAATCTCCACCGCGTTTATTAAAATCCTATCAATACCAAGCTAAATGTACCTTGATACCAACAAACAGACACGTCGCTTATTTAGAAATGTACCACCGGTAAACTCGATCGAATATTAATAAGTGTAATCACAGAATTGTCATTAACTGTTAACAGACGCGGTCGTGCAGTGAAGTTTGATAATCGGTTTAATATCGGCTGACGGTTTATCTTATAATTTCATTAATATACGTTACATCCCAGCGGGGTGATTCGCGCGAACACAACGTTGTTCACCTTTGACGATTCATCGTTAGATATGTAAATGGAAAAAGCTCACCGGGGCGAAACTGCTGTAGGTGGCGGTCGAAGTACAGCGCGATGCTGTCCCATGACATTTCTTTGTCATGAAACAACATACGTGAGCATAACGTGGCCATTTTCATGATACCATTAAAACTACAACTTCGTCGCATCCAGACTGACTCACGATGAGCTTTTCTCATAATGCGTTATGATTCCGTCGTCAGGGTTTAATGCGTTTTCTTTTAACGTTTTAATGTTATCTTTGTTTGTCGTTCTTACACCCTCTGTGTGCCTGTTGCGATATGACATAATGGCGATATTTGTTTTGGAGTTTTTTGTCCGATTTCGGGCAGACGGATAAATGTGTATACGTCGATACACAGAAGTTTCACGAAGGACTTGAAAGTATTAAACTTACGATGTCAGTCACGATGGATTGATAATGAAGATAATAAGTCGGTGAGCAGAAAAATTTGTTAACCCCATCAACGAGCAATTTCGCTGGTCGGGTTTTCGGGAACATTAGATGGACGTTTAACGTCGCTCGGAATATGTTGGCTTTTACGGTCAATCGTGGCCACGCGATTGTATTGCTGGCAAGGATCGCGTCGTTTGTGGTAGGAGGAATGAAAGCAACGACGGGCTGTTCCGTGTCTGGTCATGTAGAGATGACAGCGTCGTCAGGTAAAGCAAAAGTGGACAGACCCTGAGATAGGTCTTTCGGACAAAAGACGATGGATCGGCATCGGACAAAGGACGAACTGGGGAAGGAAAGTGCGGCCGTGAACGTAGTAACTCTGAAATACGCAATGTGGTGCGCGACCGCAGCTCTCTCCTCAGACTCGACTTTGTTGGATTTATGGATTATAAAGAAGAGTGGGAAGGAAGAGCTTTGCTTGTGACAACACGACAATGCAATGAGAGGACGAGAAAGAACTAAGCGATAAAGCTGTCGTAGAAATGCATAATTTATATACCCCGCTCTACGTACCTCTCGTTTCTCTCTTTTGCCAACCCGACAATCCTTTGCCTCGTAATAAATAATGCGCTACTTGAAGGCAGATAGACCAACCAATGGAGGGAATAAGAAAAAGCGAGCGTGTTCGCCAGTCGCTAGATCGCTAGACGTGCGACTCGGCGATTAATTACGATCTCGGAGAATTCTGAAAATCAGATTTGGCACGCTCGATCGCTGCGAGGGTAGAAATCTTATCGCCTTGCCAGCAATTATTCTTGATAACCTCGCCGAGAGCTTTATTTGGTCTAATTTTACGTTCGTTAAAAAAGGGGAAACGATTAGGTCGTTGCTTGTATCCTAAAATACTTTTCCGAAATATTCTGAAATCGTAATAATGCAAGAATAACGCAGTGTGAGTCGCGTAAAAAAGTGTTTGAAATTCGTATAAAAATTTCACATTTTTAAATAACAAATCGTAGCGATCGCAACAGGATTTAACCAAGGATAAAGTACTTTCTAACATCTTCCTTTCGAATCGAACGAATAAATGATGATTTCGGTTTAATCTGCTGAATTTCGTTTTGCACAAGATGGACAAATTTTCCCAACACATCTTCTTTCGTACTGTTCCTGAAAATTCTTTTATTAGAAAGACCGTGATGCTGCAGTTCCCTTCGCTTCCCAATGGCATCGTAAAGAATTGCTACTATTCGGAAAAGTTAGCGGAAGAGAGGAAGTTAGAAAGAGAAAACAGCTTCTCCTTTACGGCGAATAGTGTCTCGTAGTAAAGAAGTTTCAGCAGCTCCTTCTCCAAAGGGAACTGAAATTAGGTTTGCAAAGAGGTAAACATCAGCGGGACTGTACGTTTGCATAAACGGAAGGCGTTGCTCGCATGGGGGGCACGGTGACAAATGCCTGTCGTCGTCGTCGTCGTCGTCGTCGTCGTCGTCGTTGTAGTCGTCGTCGTTGTAGTCGTAGTCGTCTCCCTTCTTCTTCGTCCTTATCCTTCTCTGGTTAGTAGCTAGCTGGGTGCTTCGTTGACTATGCCGCAACTTTTGCGAGATGGAGTTTGTTTTTGCGCCATTAGGACCACTTTGTTCGACTCTCGAAGAAACCCACGACTCTGCAAATATTCCCTCGCGACTGTTGAGTACACTGGAAGCTGGTACATGGGAACAGACAAGACACACGAGAATCCCCGAATGAAATGGTCCCCGATTACGGAAGACCGACACCCTGAGTGAATTTTTCGCCAACGATATCGTCGCGTGTTACGTACAGCATACGGCGATACGATAAATCGCCAAATAACGTAGAACACCGTGCTAAATTTACAAGAATTTCCTTTTCACTTAATACGAAGAACTTGACCCATTTGAATCGCGCGACCTCGAGTCACGATCTTCACGGTGAAAAATCAAGAACGTTCAACCTCGTAAAATGTTACGTGTTTTGTACCGGGTAGGCGTATTTTAAATCAGAAATAGAACGCGAAACGGAATGCTGTTGTGTTCAAAAACTTTTTTCAAACGTTAGCATCTTCACGTTTCGTCTGCCATGGAATAAGCAACAAGCGAGAATAAGGAAAAATGGAAGGAGCGAATGGTCGCTGTGCGGTATTCGTATTCCGTGGAAAGCCACCGCGGCGCGTAAACGCGAACAGGAAATAGAAATGAAGCACGACGAACGCGAACGCGAACGCGTACACGAAAAGCAGTTTGGGACGAAAAGGAAAAAGGAAAGGAGCGAAAGGGGAGAAGAGATGGGAAGCGAGCGGGTAGACTGTATACGAATGGAGACGAGAACGTAAATGACGATAGTGTGAGAGATCAAAAGAGGGGTGAAAAAAGGCAGAAGGGGGCATACCGTGATGCTCAGTTGTTCAAGAGTTGTTTCATCGAACGCACGTACGCTCTGCTAACCAAGACGAGCGACTACGGGTACGGTAAATGCGCGCGGTAAGCTGCTGTCATTAAAATGTTCCGCAAGATCGACTATGGTCGAGGTCTGCGGCCTGGGCGATGGTAATGCGACGTTCCTTCCCTCTCTTTCCGTTCCTCTAGCTTCTCCTTTCTCGCATTTCTACCCTCTCGGCGCGGTCGTGCAAAGGGGTGTAGGAGAATATTCCAACGGTGGAATGGGTGGACTTGATGGACATTGCATTGTGCACCATAATGACGCATTCTACAGTTCGCGTAATTCGTATGCGTCGTCGGCGACGTTTCGCCCCCGCGTATTATTAAAACGTGCATTCGAAGGAAAAAACCTGGAGGTTCCGCCCGTGTCCGTGCGCCATTGTTCGCGATACCGGATAGAGCCTTTCGCACAGAGGAAATCCTGCCTTCTCCCTTTCTTTCTCCCTTTACCCTCAGCTTGGTCGCAGCAAAGGAAAGATTTCGGTGCATAAGACGTTTACGGGAATACCGCTAATGTCCCCTTGCTTAGTTCGGGGTAAATCAATTTTCTCCACCTTTGCACGATAGAGAATTATTTTTCTTGTCCAATACGACGATGTTGTTATCTTCGTCGCATTGATCGTCTGATATTTTTTCTTCATGATTATGTCTTGTGTAAAAAATCGATTTTCATTGTTAATCAGAGACTTTTTAATTAAATAAACGTTTATTTTTAAGAGTTTAACGTAGTCGTAAAAGTCTCATTAGTAACTGTAATCTATCGTAAAACTTATCCTTTTAGTTTTCATTTCCTCTAAATTTTTTTTATACGCGTATAAAACTTCATACATTAGCCATTCTTAATTAGTTATTCATATCCAAACGATTCGCAAACATTTCACCGCTTCGTAAAATTTCTTATTCTCCTTCCTTATTCGTACGGTTAAATAAATTCTATTTTCTTTTTTTTTTTAAATTTTACAATAAAATTTGGTCAATGTTTTCTATGCTTAAAACGCGATGCTCTTTTAAACGATAATGAAAGTTGATGCAAATGACAACAATCAGGCAGGAAGTGGCGACGCTCGATGGGGTAAACGTAAACTGAAATACGCGTTTAGAATGAAGATTCGCTAGACGAAGCCTCGCTACGAATAGCAAACGACGAAGAAAGCGTCAGGCGAATGAAAGAGAAGCGTCAGAAGTAAAAGGGAGGCTGGCTAGGTCGTCAAGTGGCCACCGCCGACGTAGTCGTCTCACGTCCATTTTATTAGAGCATCTTTCAGTGTGGAATCCTTATATCGTTTGTCCACCGTCGGCTATTCACCTACGTCGTATTCTTTCTCCACGTTTCTCTGATCCACTCTGTCTACATTCTACATCACTACTTTTCTTGTGGTAACATTCAATTTGAGATTTCTTTCCATTTCCATTAAAGCTCCTGTTTTCGTCGCCCAGAAGACTTGGTTTACTTTGTCATTTATTATATTAAAGGTACAATTGGCTAAGGCTATGTACGAGCGTTAGTTTAACGCGTGAAAAATATTTTTCGTAATATTTTTCATAATATATTTCGTATTGTATTTCGTAAATGATATTTTGTAAAAATATAACGGAAGCATTAGATTACTAGTTATAGGTCATTTTCTACTACCTACGAACTAGCGTTCGTAACCAATATTATTTATAAAGTTTTATCCGTCTGTTAGAATCCGTTCTTCATACAGTAACCTTAACATGGCGAGAATAATGGAAACATCCGAGAAAGGGTTGAGGTGCATCCGAAGATCGTTATCGAAGGTAATTTGTCTGTGTTCTTATCGTACGAAAGAAACTTTTACTGATTAATATCCCTTCATGCAAGTCCGACGTAATCTAGAACTAATCTAAAATTACGATCACGCTTTGTATTCGAAAGTAACGGAGATGACATGACGGGTAACTAATTTCTAACTGAATTATTGCCAAACGCGTCATCTATCATTCAAAAAGTAATTTTAATAATAGCGGCAAAGATTATATTGTATATATGAGAACTCGAAACATTTATTTTGCAGAATGATTAATGCCTTGACTTGGAGAAGAGAGTAGTTGGCAAACTGCGAGGGTGTATTCAGAGACTGGCTTGTTTTACTCTAATTAAGAGCATATTCTTTAGCTTTTTCTAAAGGAGGTTAAACCACCCATTTTCGTACGCGACTTTCATTCCTTCCGCTGCATTCTCGTCGAGTGACAGTGACATTTTCACCACTATCTTCCTAGGTTTCACGGATTTCCGCATTTCAATGCGATACAGTCCCTTCGTTTCTACGTCTTCCGCATCGGTGATAAGTTTTCTTAATCGATAGCGGTATTTGCGTCGAAAGTAAACGATGAATGAAAATGACGAATGACGAGTTCATAGACAAAATGCAACGTATACTATACAACGAGGCCCTATCGGCTTATCGTTCGTAATGGAATGTAAAGTCAACTGGAATCCTGCGGTACGGAACCAGGTATGTCAAGTTCAACAGATAGCCAGACGTTTTTATCGAACAGAAGAACGTGTGCGATAACGTCAGCCGGCAAATAAAGAGATTCCCCGGTAATATATTCGAATAACGCGGATGGTTGTCTGACTGGGATTTTGGAGGGGTGCTGCGCCTATATATGCGCATAGAAGATTTCAACACGGACCACGATATTACCATAAAGCCGCCACGGCGGTTATGCATAAGCATAATTTTTCCAGCGGCACGGCTTGCTCGTTGCACAGCTTACGAAGGCCACAGTGGTTGGCCCATCTCTAATTGGTCATGCGGCTAAACATTGCATAAATTCGCAATAAAGCTGCCGCGGGTCACGGTCCGTTTTGCCGACGGCCAAATTACCCAGGATTTTCTTCGGGCGCGCTAATTTCCTCTCGTCGGATTTCCTGTAACCATCATAGTTACAACCAAATTGCCAACTCATAAGCATCACGGACAGCCATCCGCATCTTTGTCGAAAAACGATACCCACGCTCGAATTGTATTTGTCGTATCGAACCGCCTTTTATTCGTCGCTATAACCGCTTGATCTTCGATAATTGAAGAACGCTTGAATAATTAACGTTTCCGTTTCAGCGTATTTTCGTTAGAGGGACGAGGGAGAAGGGGCGGGG
The DNA here is from genome assembly GCF_014825855.1 of Bombus pyrosoma. NCBI lineage: Eukaryota > Metazoa > Arthropoda > Insecta > Hymenoptera > Apidae > Bombus > Bombus pyrosoma. The sequence continues at coordinate 506,208 of NC_057784.1, forward strand.
GGGCATATCGAAAAGAGGACAATTAAGGAGGACTCGGACGCTGTTTGCTTTGAAGCGTGTTTGCTTTATGGATTTCTTGCAAAGGAAAAAATTGCGGAATAATGAAATATTCAGCACGTTCGAGGAGTCTGTTATACGATAAGAAACACTTTGTGTCCTCGTTCAGATGCAGAGGGGCAATATTCAGAAGAAAGCTAACGATAATATCGATCTTTTTTATTCAAGGCATTCATTAACGGTTTTCCAGCGTTGATGTTTAACTTTTTCCTCAAGTTCATTAGGTGCTCCATTTTACCAGTCCCCTTCTTTTCATTCTTTCTCCGGTCCTTCTTCCTTTCTTTCTGACTGGCGGTTTCTACACCCTTATACTTTCGCTTTCTTGGTCTTGTAGCGCTAAAGAGTGCCGGAGCGAAAGAACCGAGAGCCCTCCCCACTACTTGCAATGACACTCGAGTGTTCTCTCAAGATTTCTTTCAAGGTTCTTTGTCGCCTCAAATGTCCTATCAGGCTTGATAGATCTTTGCTAATGGTTACTTTGCGGCGACGCTTTCTGTTTTGTCGAAATCTTCCCGCCGGCATAAATATTTTTTTATCTTTTTAATAGTCGTATTTATTGCTTTCCTGTGAATAGCTTATCCTCCGGCGCTTTCAAGCGAAAGAAAACTAGGTTATAATCGTACCAAATTACATCGAGTATGATAATATAATGACCTAAAACCGATGTATCGGTCACTTGTCACCAAACGTTTAAACGAGCAACAGAAAAGGAAGAAACGATGGTGCGTATCGATTGCGCGATTCGCGATTGTTTTTACGCTACGATATGACAATTTTACGGTCGCTAGAAAGAACTGAAGAAATCATTTGCATAGTATAAACACCGTGTTTCATGTGCTAATGGATTACCGGTATGTGGCGGAATCAGAGATTCGTCCACTAACGTAACAATCTCTTCTTTTACCAAACCTCCGTTCTTTCATCGACACGGTTCGGCTAATTGTAACTTTGGATGATGGAAAAACGATGAATGGTGAAAGTCTCATCATACAGATAAATGGCATTGTCGCCAAAACTCTCAGCGGACAAAAGAAAATCGCGTCACCGCCTCAACCCATCGGGAAAGTGGATACCATCTAGCCTCGTGCTCACGCTACGCGTTCTGAAATAGTGGTGGTTCCGTATATGGGTATATAGGGTGCGGAGTAAGTAGGGATTGCCTGTAACCATGCGGACTACGTCTAAAATCCATTCTCCGCAATTAAGTCAAGAGTCGGGATATTAATATTCGCGGATGTACGTACAAAGCGGAATAATAATTCAACGCCAAGCCAAGAGGGCGCCTATTTTCGCGAGCTGCAGCATCGCTCAAGTTGCCGCCACCGATAGCGGTCACAGTAGTATTCTCGCCTTAAATTTCGGAGAAAACGAGAATTCGATTAGTTCGTATTTATAACTGCTTCCAACGCGTGTCTCATTTACCAATTCGCTTGTTAATCTTCTATCCCACGCCTCCACATTCGCTCTAACTTTACCTTTCGTTAACGTTTAACCTTGCGTGCGTAAGGTGTATATACGTAGGTATGTGTTTCACGTACACGCGATAATATCGTGCATAATTTAAATGTAAATATCTATGCAGACAAGTATCCAATTGGGAAGTTGGACGGTACACGTTATATTCCGTTGATTCCACGTTATTAAAATTTTCATTGCGATAAATTAACAAAAATTTTATATTTTTTGCACGATGTATGTCTAACTTTCTTACGAAGCTTTGAACGATCGCAAACTTTCAGGAACTGAACCTAACGATATACGGTTTTGAGAACAAACGATTAATCGTTTATAAGATGTTTAACATTGAAATTACCACCTCACCACCATCTTCTGAGACGTTAGATTAATTGTATTAACACGAGGATTATCTAGTTGTACGATTAATCGTTAAATCCGGCACCGTTCGTTACATACATAACAGGTACATAGTATGACCGGCAAGGATAGCAATTATTGTCAACGTAAGGTTGACAGGCCCGTTACTGCTAGATGAGCCTCGATGTGATTCTCCGTCCTGCTTTTCAACCATCGAACACAGTATTCTTTCTTTCTCGGGAGGTTTTAATTATTTCAGACCGGGATTTAATATCGTACGATAACCATCGTCGTGTGACCGAACATTCTCACACGTGTATGTAGTGAGAGCACGTCTTCCCCGGGCACATACTTCGAGGTTGGTTATTAAATTTTCACTGGGAAGCGAACAGTCTTAAATATCGATTTTAGCAGTTTTCTTTCTCCTTCTTTTCTCTCTCTCTCTCTCTCTCTCTCTCTCTCTCTTTCTCTTCGTCTCGTTCTGTGCTCTTTCCTGTCTGCCCTCCGTTCTCTCGTTTACGCTCGTTCTCTTCCTCTTTTACTCTTTCACGCGCCCTTTATGATTCTCTCCCGAAGTCTAACAACTCTTCAACGGAATATGAGATGTTAAACGACGTGACGTAGAACGCGAGGACCGTGTTTAAACGAGATAAATACGTTGCATTTTTTCAAATTTCAATCATGTCTACGAAATTAGTTCCCACCGGGATGAGAGCAAGAAGAGAATAAAAAAAAACGAAGGAGAAACATTAATCACCCGAAAAGTTCGACAGTTGCTCTTGCATGATTACATTTGATTATAATCTCATGGGTTTTATATTTAACAATAATCTTTCCTTCAAAAGTGTTGTAATTTCAAAATACGATGCTATAAGAAAAGGAAAAGCCACGATAGACACGAAGATGCAAAGTAAGGTCGGCTTTTGTTTTATCTTCGACGTGAGAACTAGGCTACGAAGAAACGGACTGGGCTAATTCGGTGTCACTGAAGCTAAGCAGATTACGTTAATAAATCCCTGTAGCAACGGGCGTCCATTGTTGCAAGATCTAGAACTGTCATTACTCAGGCAACTACCGCGCCCAAGGATTCTTTTAAATTGGACGCGACTCCAAATATGGCTCGCCACACTTGACAACCTTCGTTCTTTGTACAACGCTTATATCTTTGCTCTTCCTCTCTCTTTTTTCACGATTTTTTTCTTATTATTTGTGCAACTTTCATCCTCAGAGAGAGAGGGAGAGAGAGAGGGAGAGCGACTGAGAGTTAGAGAGAGAGAGAAATTAAAATTGATTGCAAATTTACATGTTACACCGATACTAAAAATTATTTTAATATCGTGATTCGTACACTGCTATATTATTAATCTTCTAAAAGCCATGAACGCGAAATATTTTATGATTTATTTTCTCCAATTTTAAGTAAAAGAATGCGTTTAGAAGAAAGCGAGACAGACAAGAACAACATAACGAAATTAATCGTGAGGCACAGTTCAATTTTTTTTTTTCTTTAATCCAAAGACCAATAAAAAGTAGGAAGCAAAAGACAAGGAGATTGAAATAAATGATTAGTACATATAATTAAACACAGCCTTGTACGCTATCCATAATATTGGATTACGTAAACCGTACTTTGATGCAGCTCAACAAGTAATGTTTCTAAGAAGGTACGTATTTCAGATCGGCAATCAGGATTTTGCTTAGTCTTATTAGCTAGCTTCAAAATTACCATGGCAGTATTAATTAATCATTTAAAGAACATTTAAATATTCGAACTCAAGAACTTCCGAATAAGAAATCAAGACTGATTACGATGTATTATTAAATCTTGTTACCTCGTTACCTTGTATCGTATTACCTTAGCGTGTTTTCACATATGTTGTTAGCGCGAAGAAGGACGTATCGATTAAAATAATTAAAAAGCAATTAAATTATCATTGAAATCGCAAGAAATAGATAGGTATTTTTAGAATATTTGTCAATGAAAGATCGAGGAAAATATTTGTGTCGTCTAAAGTAAGTAACACACATACGAAATGACCGATTCTTACAAAATATTTCACATTTTACGAGATTTCTTACGAAATAACAGTGACTGAACAGAAGATTTAATCTATCCTCGTATCATAGATCGAGTAAAATATTAGACAGTTAGAGCGACCAGTTAGTTCGGTTCCGATAAGCCAATTTGTCTTACCATTTGTCAGGCGCGAGACGTGACACTACTTAAAATTTACTTAATTTTTCTATAAGTATCTCGACCGAAACGCGTTCTATGCATTATTTATCTGTGGGACACAAGCTATTTTAGTTGCTAAGATTTGGTAGGAGATTCGATTGCGGGTCTTTCAATGGGAGCATTATCGCGGACTTCAGACCATCAAAATACACATCAGTTTCGTGTGTGCCGCACAATGGACACGCTGCTGCCGTCAGTCCGTACAACTCAGAGCCATCTAGCAATGCTGCGCAATCGACTAACTGTCAATCGATCGGCCCGGATTAAGATAATTTCGTTATCGGCCAGTAGACCAGCCTCGGTATCCGTCAGCCAACGAGGCCGGGTTTCCGATGAACGTTCGATGGCTGACGTAACATTTTATTCGAGCAGGCTAAAAGCACATTGTTCAACGCGAGCCCGCTGTTTCCATGTAAGCGAAATATTTCCGACCACTTAAGCGCGTACGTCTACCAGCCGGACGGCTTTTGCCTTTTTTCTCTGCCGCTCAACAAAAATTTCATTCGCAAAGGATATTTTTGATCGCGAAACAAAATTAAAATACACGCAAAACGAATGGAAATTTTTCGCAGATCTTTAATCTTCCTGACGTATTTATTTTTTGTGAAAACGTCTCATAATATCGCACGTGGTTCTTTGCTACGTATTTGGTCTTTTTACATTTCTCGATTGTACGATGTTAAATTATTCGTTAAAATAATATCAATTCACAATACTAATTACGTTGTTTAGCTTGAAACTTCTGGGATTCTAATTCGTCCGACTGTCGCGAATTTCCTATTACCAAGGCAACTAAGTTTCACTCCAGCAAGTCATAGAGGGCGTTATCATAATCACGCTAGTACGATTGGAAATTAGAGTGTGCGGGGATGTTCAATTTTATCGGCGTCCGTATCAGCAGGAGATCGCGAACAGGGAGCGAGAGAAACGACAGGAAGAGATGCAGAAGGGTAACCGAGAACGTTTGCTACGTCAACCATGCGGAAACTCTGTGGCGAAATTTGGGTCAGCATCATGGAACGAAAACGATCGTCAATTTTTTTGGTTTCTTTGCATTGTCGCTCGAATCTCTTCTCTGATCTATGGAACCCTGTTTTCGCCAACTCGACATCGTCTTCCTCATCGAACTCCGGTGTCCTCGTTAACGGAAAGGAATCATTCTTTAGGGTGAATGATTCGATTTCTCTGGAAGAAATCCTAGATTGATCGTCGAAGACTTTCATATTCTGCCTACTATATCCAATACATTATATTACGTAATAATATCGGCAGCGAAAGTATTATCTTATTCTAAATTGTATATTTCGCACCTAGTGAGTCGCGCAATGTTTCTTTCCCTCGCTTTGATTTCCAAACATTGCTTATATAACTTCAAATATATAACTTATATAATTTTCAAATTTTCAATTGCAGTTTCATTGGTAAATTGTTTGATTTTAAGCGGAACCTGAAATCTGTACTTGGAATTTTTCCTCTATCAACAAGTGTTCTTCCATCCGTAGCACCGAGTATTTCTCGTCTTCTTGCAAGTGCTTTTGTAAGTGACAAGCCTTGTTTGTCTAATAAATAGCTGGATTTAACCATACCATATATCGATATATTCTTCATCACGATTGTTAATTTTCCCTACAAATAACACACTGACATGTCGTTACATCAGCATTTTATTACGAGCTAAACCTCTAGTTAGCCAAACATGCAACATGCATTTTTATTCGTTCCGCTTTCGGGCATGAAAGACGTATGTATATATATATACATGTATGTATGTATACTGTACTCTCTAATCGCGTAGTAATACATCGACCTGCGGTTTAGCCTTTCCCGGAAACGTCAATATCGGCGGCCAAAGCGTTGAAGCAGATTTATTGACATGCGAGCGCAGTTCACTAGCTCCAGCTTATCAATATGCTATTTCGTTGTCTCGTCTTTCTCACTTGCCACGCATCGCAACGTGCCTTGCGTAACTTTTCCATGGTAAATTCAACGTTTACCGAGACATTTCGTAATCAAAGAACAAACGTGTATGAATAATTGCGCGTTGCCTGCTTTCGACAAAGTTCATATCGATTGTGTTTTATTAATTGTGTTCTATGAGGACACATGGAAAAGTTAAGCAAATCGCGTCGTATATTACGCTTGCGATGCTCGTAGCTGTTACAATTGGTTCCATTAAGCAAGTGACTGACAAACACTCCCTGCGTATTTGCTATTGAATTTGAATATCGACTTTTAACAAGTTTGTCATCGATAGCATAGTTTAAGCGGATATTCTACCGTAGACCTTCGACGAAGATTTCCTTTGCATATCGTTAGGGGATAACTACGTATAATGGTGTACGAAAGAATATTTGGTAAAAGAAAAAATCGCGTCGAGTCTTTCTGTTTTAGCACGCGATAGAACAGCAGTGGAGCAGAAGACGATAATGGCGAAACAAATTGAGATTGGTAAAGTTTTCTGATATCTTGCTCAAAGTTTCATATGTTTACCTCATATCGGAAAGAATTAAAAGCTCCCCGTGGTCTGCCTTGACAAAGAGGGATGCATATTGGATGAAATTCATTATTAAACGGCTCACGGTGTAGCCTGGATGTGTCACAGTGAATTTCGTCGTATTAAAGAGGACTTTTTCGCCGGCACGTTCGGCAAGCCGGGACCAACCCTCCCCGTAATAACAGTGGTCGTGGCCAAGTCCCACGAGGGCGGTGAATAAGGGCCACACCGTGGACTGACTTCGTAGTAGTTAGATCGCGCAAACTTTTAGTACTCTACTCGCGTAATTTTCGAAGTTATGTCGTCGCACGGCTCGCGTAATTTCCACGGTGTATATTATAAGCCGTTCGTGACCCGACCAGCAATGTTTTTTAATTTTTCTTCCTCCCACTGGCGACTGAACGGAACGAATTTTCCCACGGGAGAATTACGCGATATCGCTATCGGGCGAGGGTGAAACCCGACGAAATCACTATCTGCTCCTTTCTTTAATTCCAACCTATCGCGAGAACGTACGATGTAAATTAATCGCGTATCGCGACGAAATATCTGCTGTTCGTCGAAAGAAATATGCGTCTCGATATTTCAACGAAGCGCTTCCAATACCAAAGTTATCCTTATCGAGCCAATAAATATTTTTCTTCGCGCTCCGAGTAATAACTTATTTTCGGGAGACGATTAAAGCAAACGAAGTAGATAAGATTATCCTCGATGGAGTGGAGGAGGAGGAGGAGGACGAGGAGAGGGGGGGGATAACGGGAGAACGCGGGGGACACACTGTCGTGCCGTTCGTTTCGATTCGTGGTTTTTTTTTCTCTTTCCATCTATCCCCCCGGCAGTCCTCGGCCACGCAATCGTCGAGGGAATGCAGAGTCTCGCGTCGAGAACGTAGCCTCTGTTCTCTCTCAGCGGGATGCTACACACACGAGAGCGAGAAGTTGCAGAGTGGCCCTTTATTTTCATTTTCGCTGCTTTCCTCGTGGCGCTGTTCCTCCCTATATTTATCTAATAGCAGCACCCCCAGACCGCGGGCTCTTTTCCTACACCGACAACCGGTTCACCGCAGCTGCGTATAGCTCGGGTTGCGCGCACTTTGCGCCTCCATTATACGGGCAGTTTCCTTTCCCGCTCTGCCGTGTCCTCGAAATAATTAAGAGTTCATTAAGGGAAGATTGATTGCGCTGTTTAAACTTGGTCTACGCTACGGTTCAATCCCCTTCCCTCGTTCTCGTTGCTTCTTTTCTCTCTCTCTCTCTCTCTCTCTCTATCTATCTATCTCTCCGACCGTTTCCCTTTCGTTTCTCTCTCCCTCTCTGTCTTTTTCTCACTTCGTACCGTCGTACGATCATACGACGTGATGAAATCCATGAATAGAGGGCCGTTGTTTATTAGCTGCCAGATATTTCTTCTCTTCCCTTTTTCGGTCTTTCGTTCTTCCGCCTGGTGCACTTCCTGCCCGCATACCTTTTTTCGATCGTCCTAACGGTTAATGGCTCCGACACAATGACTTCGAGTTTAAACGACGAAGCTTCGCCCGGGGCGACCGGCCATTTGTCAGCCGACAAACCTCACTGACATCGCTTTTTTGGCAGACCGTGCACTAGTACTCACCGAAACTCGTTCGTTCCCTGTGAATTTTGAATTGTTCGTTTTCCTCCTTCGATCCATTGCAAGAGATTGGCGAAAAAAATGCTGGAAACAAAATTTTACCAGCAATTCTGACGTTTACGTTGCATAGAACGTCGCGTTACAGATCACGCTGTAAGTTTTTTCCGTCGAAAGAGCTTAAGCGTAACGTTGCAAAATATACGCGCATACGAAAACCGTACCATACAGTACACGTAACGACGGGTATATGTATACGCGAGCTTTGGCAGGAACGTTCGTTTATTTCGTTGGGAAAAAATACGCATATTTATTTTAACCAAACAATGTGTTGTTTGCTTTAAAACGCAATATTTTTCTCTCTCTTTTTATTTTTATTTCCCGTCCCCGATATTTCGCGTATTTTCTCACCAGCTGGGAATTTAATGAAAAGGAATTTTCTACGGCGAAGAGGTCTGTCAGAGACGGGGAAACCCTCTCGTCTGTTTCCACTTTACGGGTAAGACTTGAAACGTCTGGCAAGATCTTCTTAACAATGTGAATAGTCTTGGAATTCTCGATGGTCTTTGTGCGGACGACGTCATTCGCCGTTATGAAAATAACGGCACTAGAAACGTAAAGGTCGCTACTTTCGTAGCTACCGTCGACGGGGAATTATATTGGAAATAGTTTCGAGGCAGCTATGCGGTGCCGGAAACCCTGCAGGGCCATGTCGAAACTTTCCCAGCAATACTGACATAGTTGACAGACTGCGGTATGTCGGCACAATAACAGCATATTATTTATTCAGGTTGATTCGTCGCGCTGGCAGGAAAGTTTCAATGGAAATACGAATAAATAATACGATGGTCGCGCGATGATTCCCAATAAAATGGATTCCCCTCCTTCTCCTGCACCCTGGCCTCTGTCGTTGATTTTTTCGCTACTCTCGATAACACGAAAGCAACGGAAATAACGAAAGAGATTGACAAAACGAAGCTGTTTTCAACATCGGTGGAAAACATTTCACGGGATGCTGATAAATGTAAACGCGTCGGTGACGTTTGCTAAATTGTATAGTAAATAAATATTTCTCGCGAATATTTTGATGCATCGAATACGGACGAACGAAACCGAACGAACACTTTTTTTCGCATGAATTATTCATACGATAATACGATAGAGGCCATTTTTAAATCGTTCTCATCCGTGAAAAATACATTTATGCCGAATCCTAAACATATGGCTTTATCTCGTCAAAATTCTCACCTTTGGATCGACAAATTCACCAGCTAACGATATTTCCAGATTTTTATTCAATTTTTGCTCTCACGGCCCGCCTCCTTTCGATAACTATACTTAGAGTCGACCGAGGTGAATATCCAGAGCGAGCCATTATCTCGAATACGTAGTTCTGAGACTCATTTGAATAAACACACAAAGTTTGCTTTGAAGATTGTCAAGCTCGTTTGTTCGATGGTAAAAACGCTAATTCTAGAAATGGTTAACGATAAAGAAGGCACGAACGGAAATGTGTTTGGGAGAAAGATAAGAACGAATGCGATTAGTCGAGGCTGCAGCTAATCGTATCCGTTGATTCGACGCGATGTTTTCCTTTTCTACCGGCGAGGCTATTACCGGTAACGATCTCGAAGCAAATTTACGACTCATTTCCTAAAAACGACCTGTCTCCGCAGAATCTTTCTACAAATCACGCGCGTGGTAGACTGATTTAAGTGGCAAGGCTCTTCGGCCGATTTGACAATAAGATCGAAGGAGAGATTCGAAAGAAGGATAGTTACCTTCGAAGACCAGCTCCCATTACGGTTATTACTCGTCGTCCAGAGTAACAAGAACCTGGTAGATTGCCTCAAATCACCGACTGCGATCCGCCTAGCAATCAAGCTACCCCGTTTTTCTTCGTCGTGTCGATTCGAGCCTTCGTCTATAACTTAAACCACCTCCCGTTTCTTCCTCTCTTCTCTCTTCTCTCTTCTCTCTTCTCTCTCCTCTCTTCGTTCGGTACCCGAAATCCATTATCGATCGTCACTCGTATAACGAACGTTAAATCGATGATTACGCTAACGAGATGTTCATGCGAGACGTTTACGCTCGCCTAATGCTTTAGAATCTACAAATCGGTTTGCAGTCGCGGGCGAAGGCGAAGGCAGGAAGAAACGGCCTGTTTTCAAAATTTTAATATTTAATTTGCTAAAATATCGTTTGTAACATCGTTGAACAAGTCAACAAGAATCACTTGTATTCTTCTCGTTCCGAAGCCAACTTCCGCGTAGATTAAAAATAAAGTTTGTTTTTGCTTGGTAACGCGAAATAAACCAGCAACGCTTCCGTCGCCGTAAAATATTATTTTTATGCGAGCGGTTCCTTCTCGGAAACGAGCGAAGTAAATACCGTCGTACGAACTGTAAATTGAAAACCAAGCGGAGCAATTTCAACCAAGTTCCATCCTTCGCGTACGCACAGCCTTTTCACCTATACGCGCGTTCTTCTCTCTCCGGACCACTTTATCTCTGTTTTTTTTTTTTTTTTTTTTTTTTTTTTTTTTTTGACCTTTCCTAGTTTTTAAACTGTGCTTGAAAGCACGAAAAGCGAGTGCCGTATCGTATTTACACAGGCACTGGCTGCTGACAGTCGAGCGACCGGGGGAAAGAGCAGTAGCCATTGTGCTCCAGTGGGTCACACGTGGAATAGCCATGGCGGCGGGTGGAGAACAAACAACTATATGCGAACTTACTCGATTAAGGACGATTGAAACGAACCCGTTTTACCGAGCCTTCTGAGCGTGGTGCGCATTGTGTCCGGTTTTACGTGGCGCACAAACGCCGTAAATCAACGTTCGAGTTACACCGAATGAAGCGTGAGAATAAACTTTGTCGTATTTACCGAATAAATCTAAAAGCGTTCGTCGCGTTGGAGAGAAGTCTCGATGATCGTTACCGTGTGTTGATTTCCACGCCAATCTTTCGACTCACAAAATACAGAAATATTTCTATCCCTTTGTTTTTTGGAATCTCTTAGTTACGAAGATCGCGTGAACGCGGTTCAAAATTTATTTCGTGAAATATACTCGACATGGAAGTAATAAAAATCGATGACGCGAGCGAACGCTTCGCAACGTTCCCACGTTAAATATCAACGTCGTTATTCTGCCAAATGATATTTCGAATGGTGTGGTTTTGCGTTGAGGTTTTACCTCGAGGCTTTGCAGCTTCAAATCAGACGTAATCAAACCGAATCGGTATTCAGTTGCGCGATCGGGACATCTTACCGGCAATCGGGTTTACGAGCCCTGTACAGACACGATTGACTACGCTGATCAAAGCACGTCTGCGTTTGATAGATGCCAGCCGCGCGGTGCGAGCGTAATTCAATTCGACAGAGTTGGACGTGAGCTGTTCAATGGACACAAAACTGTGTGCAAACCTGTGATTAATGTTCTCTCTATTCTTATTGTTGTCACCTTGTCAACCTATAAATAATATCATTTTCATATTCAAGGGATCTATTCAACCGGGATGTGTACCAGAGATTGGTCGCGTAACAATAGTCAATTGGATCGGTCGGTGTACACAGAACGTGTAAGAAGGTGGTACGGAAAGGTAGAGATACGTGGACGGCATAGGAAAAATGTGCAGGACCATGGTTACAGTGATAAATCACCGTCGATCTTACTCGGGAGATCCTTTCAAAGTTCTTGTTAGCGAAACGTCGCTCTTCTGTGATACCGTGCAAAGGGGTCGTAGAAACGGTTCCAAGAGGTTAGCTATGGCAAAGATTCTATCTCGACAACGAGATGCAGTTCTTCGTACGCAACAAAACATTACAAGATTCAGGTGACGCTACGGTAATCCTACTTGACTAACATGAGCCAAGTGACGTAGCAATGTTTCGCAGCTAGAAGAAAAATTGCAGACAACGCAACGTGCCGTTGGCTCTCGGTTTTCCTCGGAAAAAGACACGACCGGTCGACCATACGACCAAGCACTTTCGATAATTAAAGTGCCGTGTTAGTGCCATCCACTGGCGGCACCCCTCGACGAAGAAGGTTAAACGGCTGGCTCTAATACCTTGCCTCGATTGTCCTAACAACTTCACCTCTATTTATTCTCGCGAGTTTACCGAAGCCACGACCGAGTGGAAATGCATCGGTCTGGAAACCACGGAATTCGTTTGGAAATTCAACAGCGCGCAACCGATCAAGATTCAACTTTGCAAGAACCTTTCCCCTCGATATAATACTGTTACCGTAATTTTCAACCGTAGCCGGGCAATCGATAATAGACCGATTAAACTCTTCTTTTGTCGAACGATTAATCGACGAAAGTCAGTTTCCTTATAAGCTGTTCTTTGATCTTGCGTTTAAAGTGGTTTCTTGCGTACTTTCAAGTAGGAGTGGCCTCGTATAACTTAATTAGACTCGGTTCTTTCTTTTAAGATATTCTCGGAAAACAAACGTCTCACGATAAATGTATTTCACAGTGGTTATCGATGGATATAGATTTCCATGTATTTTATACACCTGCGGGTGTAAACGTTTACCGGCTAGGATCATTTCTTACGTGACTTCGTGGATTTTGCTGAACGTATATAGGTAATGTTGGTAGGATCGAAAGCGTTAGAATCCAACTATTAAATACACCTACGTATCTATTAATCGAGAATATGGAAATCTCATAGTAAACGGTATACGATCGCCATTTATTTGTTTCTTTGGCCATGGAAGGTGCAACACCTCGAATAGTAGAGAACAGAATGAATGCGAGCCACTATTCGGTATAACGACATTTTGGAATGGGATAAAAAGTTTTCCAATGAAAACTAGTTGGAAGTTATTACTTGACAAAATTACCGCGTCTCGTTGCGGCGCTGGGGTGGCGTGGAATCGGGAGCGAGCATGTTTCACCGATGAGCAGCAACAGCGGCAACAGTTCAGTCGCTGCAGCCTCCAGGTGTGCCGTTCTAACGCGCCTTTCGAAACTTAACTCGACGAATTGTGTTATTCAAATTTGCTCCCCTTTCTGGTCGCGCCGCTATTTTTCAACGTGTTTCACGATATCGTTTGATGCAGTGAAACTGTAGCAAGGCGGTACGAAAATCGCTTCCCCTTTTCCCTCTTTCGAATTGCGAAACCTGCTACGAAAACAAACGACTCTTTGCTTCGCATTATTCCGCCTGGCTATTTAAACCGCCGGTAATTGCTCGGGGTGAATGGAAAGAGAGGGATAGAAGGGTGGTCAGGAAGGAACGAGGAAGAGGGAGAAAGGAGGCAATTTAACGAAACGCTGGTTTTAAAGAGCGAACGCCAAGGGAAGGGGATGAAATACGGATAGAATCGAAAGAGAAAAAAATTAATTCATTAATAGAATGCGTTCGTCCATTATGCTGCCGATCGTACGAATGGTCGTGAAAGTGGGCGTGTGGCCGGAGATCGGAGAGAGAGAGAGAGAGAGAGAGAGAGAGCGTCGTGCCAGTCGGTGTTTACACGCACGCAGACTCCGAACGTTTCATTTTCTCAGGATTAAGTAACCACCGTGGTCGTTACCTACATGCGCGGTCCGCTATTAACGGTTTAATTAGCGTAAGTTTTCATTTGTAGGATTACAACGCAGCAAACTTTTGCTTGGTGGCGGAAGAGTGGAAAGGAGGACTGGTTGGTGGGTGGTAAGAGCGGAGGAAACAGAGAATCACTGGTTAGCGGGAGGAAAGAGCGAACGATCGTTTTTCACCGCAAACGTGGCTTATTATTGCATTTTCGCGGATTATGTCAAAGCCTCTGGTAATTTGCCGCTTACCTTTACCGTGGAAAATCGGAAGAACGTCGTTATTTAACTCGTCGCTCGAAGATTTTAAACATCCGTTCGCAAATAGTCTAATCCTTGTAGAAAGATCAATTTATGCGTTTTCACAGTCGTTTATAATCGATTAGTCGTTTATAATTAATCGTAGTTGGAATGAGAAAATCCACGAAACGAAGGAAGACGTGTTGCTTTCAATCGAGGCGCATTTTGCAGCGATGTCGGAGTGAAAAATACAACTATCTCGACGATTTTCCGAGAGTAATGAGTCTCTTATTTCGTTACGTTGCCACTCGTTGCTTCGTCCTGGCTACGTAAAATTTGTTCGGGTAAGACTGTCACGTTCAGTAGGTCCAACAGACGTGCCCGTGACACCAAACTCGAGTGGATTGGTCCACGGGTCAGACACCGGAGAGAAACGAGGTGTAGCAAAAGGAAAGGGTGCCCTGTGTGCTCCCCACTCGAACTATTTATTCCGGCACAAATCGCATTACCAACTTCAACTGCAAAATTGACTTCGTCCAACTTTTACGACGCCTTCGCCTTTACGTCCCTTCGACGCCACCCGCACGGTCAGAACTTCAACTTGTACGAGGGTTTACCAAACTCAGTTTAAGAAGAAGAAGAAGAAGAACTGTTTCAACCGGAGAGAGACGCATCTTGCGGGTCTTTCTCCCTTCCGCTGTCGATATAAAATCGTACGATGCGAGAGCTTCTGCTAGAATGGCAGTTCGGAAGTTCGAACCGTCGGGAATAACGAACGGTATCGCCGTAAATTGTTCTACCTTTCTTTCCCTTTTCTTTTTCGATTAATCCTGTACGAGAAATGTGACTGGCATACGTCTTTCAGGATACAAAGACTCGATGCCGTCGCTGATGAAATTTATATGTCACAAAATTGTGAATTTATTTTACGTACGATGCTATAGAGATCGAAAGTTACTTAATTAACTACTCCTACTCCTACTACTACTATACATATTGATATATCAAAAATACGTAGTTCGAATATCTATAAAACTTAATACATACAGATGCATTCTCTTTAAAAAGTCTTATTTTTATTCGTAGTTTTTGCTTGGGCAAGAACTTTGTACAAGAACTTGGAAATGAAGTTCACCATCTTACCTGCCACAAAACCCATTATGTAAAATGTTCTTTTGCGTGTAAAACGCTTAAATTTACAAAAGTTCTTTTGCTTGAAGAAATTTCGCTGAAATGTGATATATGGTATGAAATTATCTGCTCTAATTAACACTTTGAATAGAATGATTTAGACAGCGATAATATGATACTCGAGTACCATATTTTTGAAATAGATCTTTGATGGAATGACATTTCTGAACAAGTTCTAAACAGGTTCCTCGATAATTAGACAGGTTCGATAGGATATGCGACGCAAAAACTGGTAAAAGTTATTAACTTACTGCGTAATTCAAATTCATAACGGAAAACATTCGAATCTTATTTATTCTCATAAAAAGATATATTATATCAAAGGATATGTGTACCAAACTCAAATGCAATTTATATTTCTGATGAATATACATAAAGAATCAATTACGTTTTTTCTACATCTCACTGAATGAAAAATTTTTACTACAATTTGTGTAACGTAACGGCGAAGAATCTTTATTGGATATTTAAATCATTGGAAGCGAATAGAAAAAGAGAGAGCGAAAGAGAAAACTACACTATTCCTACTCTTATGAAATTCTGAGAGTCACTATACTTCTATGAATTCTTCGTGCACGTTAAACCTTTATTGACGTTCAACCATACCGCGATATTCATCGCAGTATTCATCTCTACTTTAGATAACTCATCTTATCTCAACTTTAGATAAAAGATTCTATCAGTAGCAATCTTTATTAGCAGAATTTATGAAAGATTATTGTTTTCTTATTAAGTTCTCGTTCCGTATTGAAGAGTTGTTTCGGACGGACTAATTTGCATAAGTAGCTTCCAGTGTACTCATTACTCTGTGTGCGTGTACCCATGTATGTGTTTCTTATTTCTCGTTAACTTCGTAGAGAGCGGGCCGTTTCACTCTTAACAAGGAAGTGCGTACTCCGCAATGTTTAATGCATCATTCATGTCTCGTTAACTGCGAAATTGAGTAATACTTTCCTGAATTCTTAATACCACGTTGTTAATATTAGTATATACTATTCTTATATTTCGTAATTATTGCCTTAAAGTATTATAACATATTATACCATATTTGTTTTATAAAGTAAATGCAATTTTTCTATATCGCAAGAACAATTAGTAGAAAATTACATCAACAATTGTGCTTATAACACCGCTTGAACATGAAGTATAAATTATGATTCAGAAGTAAGAACTCGAGTATAAAGTCATGTCCATTTGAATGATTGAAACAGGTTTATTTATAGATTAATCTAAAACAAGAATTCCTTCTGGAGATGTATCTTTATGGTACGAATATAACTGATACTCGTTGTACACTTTGCATTAGAATTGAAATTAACCACCCATTTGTCTTCTGGTTCTGCTTAATCGTGACTAGCCGGATGATTTATGATTTCCACTTCTCCTTAGCAAACACAGTTGTGCTGGCCAGATGTGGCGAAGGGTGTAAAGCGATTCAGAGTCGAAATCGAGAAGGGTTGGTGGAAAAAATTAGGTGCTGTCTGCCATGAAAAGCGTGGAGATTATGAGCGTATTGCGTGATTCGTACTTACGTACGTAACAGTTGGAAAACAGTTCTGACGTGCCAAGGTTTTCATTATCCGCGAAACGCAAGATCGACCAATCTTACATTGTCGTTTTTCTTTTTTTATGTAGTACTTCATGGATATCTATATTAAAGGTTTGTTGCAAGTAAAACGCAATGCTCGGATCGACCATAATAATACATATTATCTGTGATATAAAAATAGTTCGCAGCGTACCCAGTAATTTGGTGAAAATAGCACTGTGCAAATACAAATTAAGTGATCCGCTCGCGACACTGATCGATGCAGTGAAGTTTAGATATACGATCTAGAAAAGTTTTGCGAAATAACTTTTTTACATTCATTTTAAACGAGTTAATTCAACGAGAGTTAAAATATTTTACGCGTCTTAAAATTAGATAAAGGCGATTCTTATTTTTACTTTCGTCGATTTTAGTATTAGAAACAACTTTAATCATAAATCTCCTAGGAATTAAAATAAAATTGAAATTAAATTTGTTCGTATTATTTCGTTTCGAGTATCCATGCACTTACTTAAATATACGCGTGATTTTAATCCCTCGGTTTCAAGTATACCTGCGGTGTATTTACATTTGTTGACGTTGCTTTTGTAGGTTGAGCTGCTGATTAAGAAATTACAACCTAGAACGGTGTTAAAGAAACGAAAGAACTTTTCTTAATCCTGTAGCTTGTGGGTTGGCAATCGATTTGCCGAACGCCAAGATGTATTCGAACACGAACGTTTTTAATAACCTTCGCCACGCTCGCAAATTTACATGAAAATAGTTGAAGCTCTATTTCAGGTGAGCGTGTACCGCTTCCAAATAGCTGATCCAGTTTCGAATCACGCAGTAGCTAATGCGTTCATGACCACATTCGGTGAGCATTCGTTATTGACGTTCCGACGCGCACACTGCCGACGGTTCTGATAGCTCGTGTTTGTATTCATTGGGAAATACAGAAAAGCCACGAAAGTATACTGCACCGTAGAATCACTATTTTCACAGCAATTAAATCGATTTAGTAAAAACGAGGATTTCCAAAGATCAGCTTATCGATCTGCAGCTGATTGGTCTCTGAATTCCTAACGGAAATGGTCTTAACACTAAACTTACCGACACTTTGTGTATACCTATTTCTACCATGTTCGGTCAAAATGACTGGTGATTAAAAAAGTAATAGTTTTTATGATTTAACTTAGATAATGGTTAATTTATAACTGAATGTATATAAAACGATGAACTTTCATAGAATTTCGTCCATATTTACTTTTGTTTAATTTCAATTATAGACTTGATTAAAATTACGCTTTTATTTATATAGAGATATATCTTATTCAACTTCGCTGCATTTTTTATAATAATTTCTTTCCTTTTTCCCCTGGACATGAACGCTTATTTATAAATAATATTCAACTCTGATTCGGTTGTAAATAGCTTTTCATGCGTTCCCATGCCGTTTTCAGTTTCTGAAGTTTCCTGTTCATCGCGTACTGAACAGTCTTCTTCTATGTACGTTATCTTTTTATATAATTCTTTTTTTTTAAGTGACGTTTTGAGGGTAAATATTTATCACAGAATAACACCATGTACGGAGTAAAAGACTATTGTCAAATTTGATATGCTTTACTTTTGTTTTTATAACAACTTTACACAAAACGCTCTGAGATGCTTTCTATCTGAGTTTTGGAGATAACAGGGTTAAATGTCGACTGATTGACTAACAAACTGAGATGTATTCTGGTCGAGAAGTCGAGACCTGTAATCTGGACGATAACAAGTAAGAATATGGTCTGTGACGACGATATTTATAAGAAAATATTGACGAGTATTGGCCGTTCTCCACCAACGGTTACTCGAGTGTGCAGTTGGGAAAAACCCGCTTTCCCCGTGTTTTATCGCAACGAGCGATAACCCTGGGAAACTTTTCGACTTTCAAAATGTTTGTAACAATGGACTGTAAAAAATTTATGGCGGTTAGGATTATTATAGGCCTGAATTGATATGTTAAATTGAGGCAAGGTAGAATACAATTTCAAAGCAAACTAAAAGTAAACAGCGAAAAATATATCGTATGCATGTTTTAGAAAAAGTCAGAAATTATGAAGCTATATGATAACGCGTTATATATACTTGTTAGTATTAAAAATATTAATATATACTCGTTGATATACTTGTTAGTATTAAAAATCTCTTAACCGCAAGATCGACTTCTTGATTTTGTACTGTAGCAAGTACCTATGCAGAGAGCAACGACCTTGCGCCTACTAATAAGACTGCATATGTAATACCTCTTATTCACTTTCTATTATCTAGTAATATATCCAGATAGTTTAGATCGTAAGCCGCGTTAAACAGTCTCGTAATATTCAGTTCAAGGTTAACCTCGCCATCAAGCCGTATGAACGGGGAAAGTAACCGGTTTCGATGGTAGTAATGCCACTGTCAAGAATATGTCTGCGCTGGTCTGTGAGGCAGTGTACTTTGGATCGCGAAACCGATCGAAGCCACGAACATTCTAGTCTACCTGTTTCCGAGTGGAGCATATGTTGTTCATATGTCACGACGAAGGCTTCAATTTCTTGTGTAATTCGCGATGGTTCGATCGTTGAGTTTTATCCTGATTCTTGGGTTCTTGTATCGCGCAACAGGCGGAGGACTAGAAGTTGCTTTTCAATGGAAATATTTGGATTGGACCTGGCCGAATGTTCAGTTGACGGGAAGAAATCAAACGCTGGGTAACGCGTTTACCCAGGATGTGGACATCGATAGATATGGTCGTGTGTTCGTAACAAGTCCTCAGTGGTTGGATGGTGTACCGATTAGCCTGTCGTTGGTAACGACTGCCTCTGGTTTCGGTGGTCCTTTACTGATCCCGTATCCCGATTGGACCTGGCACACGCCATACAGTTGTGACAGCATAATATCTGTGTATAGGTTGGCGGTAAATATCATGATAAGTGTAATTGCTGCAAAGGTTTCCAGGTTTACCAGTGAAATGACATTTTAATAAATTCGGACGAAAATTCTTCGATGAACAACTCTTGGTAGAAGCCTTTACTTCTCTCAAGATTGTCCGTTGAGTTATTCTGCACGCTAAAATAATTCAAACAGCTCTTGTTACGATAAATTTATTAATACCTTTATTTAAATTTCGTAGAGATATGGGATGGCATATAAAGATTTCTGGAATATTACCGATTACAAGTTTTGTAGAGCGGTTAAAAATTTGGCAATTCGCGAGGATAATAGAAAAATTTGCATAAATTACCTATAAATGAACGCGTTTAAAATACGAAATCGTAGAGATTAAAAGTTATACACAACGTTTAACGTTCTTCTATGAATATTTCATAGTCAGATGATAAATGCAACGAAATGTTTATTTCACATGTATAACTGGAGATGCGTCTTTCCCTACGTAATCTTTCAGATAAAAAAAAATCGTACACACGCATAAATATTAAGTGAAAATATGTGGGTATATCATTATGTTAATGTAGACGTGAAAATAGTAAACTCGTAGCGAATTTACAGAATTTACAGAGTCGGAATATTCGACTACGAGAATTGCTTCCTTTTTATTTTATAATTTTATTAATACGATTTTAAGATATGCTTACCATTAGAATTAATCGCAACTCATTGCGTCAATAGTCGTGGAAGATTTATATTAAAGGTAGCAACGAAATCACTGTACAGATAGACGAATGCAATCGTTTGTGGGTTGTGGATACTGGTCGCATCGGAGGAAATGCTGTTTGTCCTTCGAAAATATTGATCTTCGATCTTGCGAACGATCAGTTGGTCCATAAATACGTGGTTCCGGGTGATCAAGCGCTGTACGGGAAGGCAGCATTAGTTACGCCAATCGTCGATGTCGGAAAAACATGTTTCGATACTTATCTGTACGTGGCGGATGTGGATCAAAATGGCCTACTGATTTATGACTTATATCACGATTATTCATGGCGAGTAAACAACACGCGTGGCAATGCTTTTGGCCCGGATGACGATGCCATGAACATTACGATCGCTGGAGAATCGTTCGATTTAACGGATGGTACTCTCGGAATGTCATTGTCACCAATTGGATTTTTCGACGAAAGGTATCGATTTTATTATTCATGTTCTAGAACAAGTTTCACAAATATTTAAAGTAATGTCGGAAAATTGATCCTATTAAAACACTACGCAATATATTCTATTGCTTAACTCAACATGAGTTGATCGAAGAACGAGGAAAATAGGAATATAAACGGATAAACGGAAGTCGATGAAAAATTGTCAAAGATTATGTCCGATGCTTGTCTTACATTCAACAGAAATTCGTCACACAGTATACAATTTTCAGGTACCTTTACTTCAATTCGTTGGCCAGCTATCGACAAAAGTTTACGAATACGTACTCTTTAAAGCAAAGTAAATACAGCGAACCGACAGTGTTCGAATCGAACTATAAGCGAGCAAGCCAAGCGGGCGTTCAAGCAACGTCGCGAAGAGGCGTAATATTTTTCCAATTAGTCCAATTAACGGCAGTCGCTTGTTGGAACATTGAGAAACCATTTACACCGAAAAACGTCGTGGTAATTGCTCAAGACGAGGAGACGCTGCAGTACGTGAGTGGCATTAAAGTAATTAGAAACGGACGGGGTGAAGAAGAGTTGTGGTTCAACACAAACAGGTTACAAAAGACGATAAACAAGACCCTGAAACCTACTGAAACGAATTTCCGTATAATCAGAGGGAAAGTCGATGATATTATCAGAGGGACGAATTGCGAGCCTTCTGGCATAAAACACAGATTTCCGGATACCAACTTCTGGCACCGGATATGAATCGAATAAATTGCGTTATCCCAATCAAATTCAATTCACCAGATCCTACCTATGTATCCTTTCGTATGATCGCAAAATCATACGAGCGATAAACTGTACTTCTCTTCTGTAATGCAACTTAATCACAAATAGGGAGCATATAAGTAAAATTTTTATACGAATAAGATCATTTATTTCTCTCACGTGTACACGTTACGTGACAGTGATATATTTATATATTCTCTTATACAATTATCGACCAATTAATACGTATCGTAAAGTTTGTTTCTTTTTATATAAAATATACTTTCAGAACCTAACAACTGTCGATTGTTTTGCGTAAGCGAGACAGCTGCTTTCGTTGACTTTTCGATAATGATTACTTTTTTTTCGTCAAAGATCAGGAATGTCTAGACACCGGGGATTATTCAACTAGCTCGGAGAGAGAGTAAGCCACGAGTGTACGAGTGTAGGAGAGGGATTCTGCGAATGACAGTTAGTGTGTAGCAATTTAGTTAACCGTTTCATCGCTGCCTTTTGAGATGTAACGAGGCCTGTCCATGACAGAGCGTCACTAGAAAGCTGAATGTTTCGATAGTATAGTCAGCTGGTCGCGGCACGAGCGCAACGCGACGGAGACAGAGAGGTGTGCGGTGAGTGATACGGCCGCAAGTTTTTCTGGACAAGAAAATCGATACGATGCCTTTTTCTCGGCGGCGCGGCGAATTCAGGAAGTTTTATCAGCCTTTTGGGTATCACAAGCTCGAAGCAGGAGACGGAGGCGCAAAAGGCGGAGGGAGGAGATTGGTTGAGATAAATGCGCATTCACGAGGAATTGTTCGCGTTACTGCCGCGGCACCCTTGGGATACCAATAGGGCGCGCAATGCCGGGAAATTCGTGTCACCTACTTCTCTTTCTACGGCGCAGTTCGGCGTGTGACTAATGGCGGCATATTCATGGCACAGCTTCGCCTCTCTAGCTCCCCTCAACACTACCCGAACCCACACCCCTTGCGAAGCTCTGGCAGTTAACCTCAGACAACCCCTTCGTCGCGATAATATATGGCTGCCCTTAAATTTTCGTTCCCCTTCGATTCCTCCCTTTCCGACCCCGGCATCGGCCTACTCCGACACGTATGGTGGAAAACCTGCACCTTCGCTCGCTTTGCCGTTGATAACCGATCTAGCTCGACCCCGAGGCCGTCCCAGAAAGAACGTTCGCGTCGAAAGCGTTTGCGAAACTCCTTTTTTTTTATCTTTCCTCGATTTCGTTAATAAATGACGGTGCAAAACGCCTGACTTATGATAACCTTCGTAAAAACACAATACGCCTCCCGATCTCTTCGTAGCATCGCTTTTACGTATTTTCATAAAGCAGAGGAAATCTATATCGTGGCTCGATAAGTTCATCGCGATATCGAGGTATTATAAAATATCGAGACTCGAGCTAAAAGGAGAGGTATAACGTTGCCATCGAACGATCCATGCAAGAGCACGTTTTCACGATCAAACTCGTTATCTTAAGGGTAAGACGTGGAATTACTTAAGAGGCGATAGGCGTTTGACGGTAAAGTCTCGCCGCGAACGCGTCTACGGTGCACGGAGAAAAGGACTCAAATCGTTTTACGAGGGTAGTTTTAAAACAAGTTTACGAGAGTACCGCGGAATTTCGAAATAAATTTACATCAGTTTTACTACCCCTAATATACATAACTACCAGTGTTTGGCACTGATACTCACGCGTACACTCCAATCACTGTTAGTGTGACCACGACTACCGGTCGCTAGACAGTCTGGGATCGAGTTTCTAGGAAAGAAAAGGATGCCGCGCTTTAGAATCTCTTTACGACCAATACGGTGAACTCGTGTACCGTTTATTTCTCGGAAAAAAAGAAACGAAGAAACGATCGCGAAAAGCGCGAAAAGAATTTATTCTCACGTAATGCTGGGGAACTGCTAACCGGTGAACGATCGCATGTTGTTGCGTAAAAATTTCATCGCGAGCAATTAGAGAATTCACCGAAGTAAGGTCCACTTTCTTGCAAAGGAATGTTTCCAAATTAAATGAAAAAGAACACGGAAGAGGTGCATAGTCGGGCGCTAAACGTATCGCACGTCGGAAATGAAATTTTAAACTTTAATCGCGAAATTAACCACGTATTTCATAGTCACAGCTTTTCCGTCGGCCACGGTAAATTACTTTGTTTTTCTCTGAATTCTCCGCTGTTTCTTGCGTTTCGAACGAACAAGCCACACACATTGCACCGGAGAAAAGTCAAGCTGAGAAGCGGTGGGGCTATTCACGCCCGAGCATAGGCACGAAGCACGGGCACTCGCGTTCTTTCACGCAGCCGTTGAGCGAGCGAGCAAGCAAGCGAACGAACATACGAACGAACGAACGAACGAACGAACTCACGTGGTATCCGCTTGTAATTCGAAGGAACGTTGGGTTTCTGCGACGATGGAACGTCGGGAGAATTTCGGGCATCTCTGGTGTCTTTATTAAGGGAGCTCATCTATAATTCACCGAGCGGCCTAGACGGCTTGACAGTGCTGGACTCACCGTTCGCATAAACACACGGCATCCTGTGCAGAAGCCCATGCATGCCAGTGTGTGGCACGCATTGCGGTTGTCAGCTCTAGTCAACGTGTAATTTACTATCCTGTCTCCGTTCGATGCAGATGCGCCCGTTGCTCGGAACCTGGACCACCAAATACTGTCTACTAGGCTGGACGTTGCGTCGGCGCTAACGGCTACGAGGACGCGAACATTGCTTCTGCACTGCTGTTGCCGTATTGCCGTTGTTACCGTCGCTAGTTACGATCCAAGTGGACGATACGGCTAGCCCAGGCACCACCGACCACTCGGAACCAGGTCACCGCAAGATCCCCATAAACCAACTGCTACATCCTGCTCACTATTTCGTCATTAACTCAAACCGAAGTTTGCTCCTCCGACTATCGTCGCAGTCTCTACCCGATTGCAAACAATTTCAACGTCGGAATCGTTACATCTTCACTTACCCTCCAGCCCTCTTTATAGTTTTCGTACAGCATACGATACGAGCAACGATGTAACGAGATCGTAAATTAAATTATCGATCAGCCTCTTAAGGTTTAAGTCCGTTTGGAACTGTAAAAATTACATTTTTAATTACAATTTTTAATAAAAAATATATTATATGATAGATACGGTCAGTTACTTCTGTATTAAATATTTTTTCGGTCGATCTTTACAGAGATTTTCAGTTTTTATGTAGCCCAATTATTATGCCAGTTTCTTTGCCTCAGCATCCGAAGCATGATTACTTCGACTATTAACTGATTTTACGGCCTTACCACATCATGCTCGGTATAGTAGATACGTAAAGATAGTATTATGGAGGCAATGGACTAGAAAGTAAAACCGATAAAGTCTACTGACCGGAATGTTCGACGTAACATAGCATGTTAGGGAAAGTCATCGTATTACGTAATTATACTAAGTAGGAATTCTCTTATTATTATTAGTTCTCTTATTCAATGGCGGTCACAAAAGAGGAAATGTACGCTGTAATAAGAGTACTTTGACGATATAAAATATATTAAACGAGGTTATCGATGTTTCTTGCTTACGTTTAAATATATCGAGTGAAAGTTCGAAATAGATATTTATAGAAAATTGTGCGCTAATAAGACCTAATAGTTTAGCAATTTAGTTCGGTAAATGAAAAGATGTTTAAAAGACTCGTGACTTCGAGTCAATAAAAAGCAACAGCTCGAGTAAAAGTTTAACGCATTAGGAACAGATACGCCTTGAACCTTTGCAATTTGCCGATATGCTGGGATTTCCCGATTTATCGCTCCAAAGTGATAATGTACGTAAATCGCGAGAAGCAATGTTAACCGTTCCTTGAGCGCGACATAGAGACATCTCTGGGCACTGGGCACGCTCTCGGCTTATATGCCATCGCTCCTCGTTGTTTGCCTATCTACCTTCCTATCCATCTGTTCCACCCTTACCACCTCGTTTCATCTGTTTTTCTCTTTTCTTCCACGAGTAGTATGCAGCGTTCGGTTGAAATGTCGTTTGCTTTGCAAACTGGTCCCTTACATTCGTAACCGTTCGTTATCGTTAGTTCCGCTTGGCGAGGCGCGTTCACAGCGTAAACACGTACGTAGGTATATAAGCGTACTCTCTCTTTTGAGAGAAGGAGAGGGAGAGCGAGAAAGAGAGAGAGAGAGAGAAAGAAGAGAGAGAGAGAGAAAAGCTGACAGGGAGTACGAACGAGGTTTGAGAGCGCATTTCGGAGGAAGGTGTGGTCGTTTCGACTTCTCCCATTCGTTACCTTTGCTGCGAGCGCACCGGCGTGCAAGCGCGCCGAGTCATGTTTACGAGCGCAAATAACGGTGCAGCCGCAACTTTTTGTTGCCGTTTCCTTTCCACCTTTTTTCCACAACGTTCCCCGCCACACACACGTACAGTACCGATGATATCACGGTTTGGTAATCGTAAGTACATGTATATCTATCTTGGAACGTTGGCGCGTTAACGCGGGCGTGCATATAGACAAGTTGTTTATTTACGCGCTGTCGTTATAATGCCCATTGACGTTTTAACTTTTGTCTGCGAAGATATCGAGCGAGATTCACCTGAGTTTATTTTGAGATGTGATTCTGGGAGGATCGGCTTCCTTGTTTCGTTTAAGCAGTAAGTTCGTGGAATATGTAACGTATATCGTAGTTATCTGGAATCAAGAAAACACGTTAATTGAAATGGTTAACAAATAACTTATATGCACTTTACATAATATCTCCTATTACCGCGTACAACTTATTACGATAATGTAACAGGTTCCTGGCTATTCGTTGCAACACCGGTATCAACTATTCGCATCTGGTGCTTCATAAATGTCGTTGAAGACTATAACGAAAGTTCTTGTATAGTTTAACTTGTATAACGAGTATATCACGATTTTTTAAGTTCGTAAAAGGAGTAAAATTCTTATTATCGTAACACATAACGAAACAAGAATTTATCGAAGGTACATCTTTCACGTAATCGTTTATTTTCCATGAAAATATACAAACTTTACAAGTTAAATTCTTACGTTCAAGTGACTTTATCGCTCGTCGATCGATTTAAACGATACAGCTCTACGTTCAATAATTCATCGAGTCAGCAAATTCACCGTTCCTTTCCGGATATCGACCAAGCTTATAACAAAGAATCTGAATGAATATCCGGATGGACAAACAGGATTGGGAAAAGATTTGTAATAAAATTCGGCTGAGGTGAATCCTTAAGCTACGGTGGGGTGTTTGGCAATTTTCGTATATCGATATATCGTGAAAGGAACGATTGGTGGTGGATAGACGTAATGAATAGCTCGGATGGAAATATATCAGGTCAGATGCAGGTTCCAGTGGAAGATAGTCGTTGGATGCAGCAGCAATGGCGGCGTGGGGTAGGTATGGGTGCAATCAGCGCGATGATAACCAGTATTACCGCGTCAGCCCAACCCATCTCGCAGATCTTGGTGGCGTAATTCCCCGGGGTTCTATTTGTGACGAGGGCAAACGGCTAGTATGACACGTATACTAGGGATGATGTATTCCGCGTTATTTATTTCGTACAACACCGATCGGTACGCCAACAAAATAGAAATCAGGCCGTGGTCCCTGAATATTCACACGCCTTTGGTTTTTGAGTTGGGTGCTGCGACCATCAATCGTGGAAACGATGTGGTGTGATTAATTTTGCCGAACCTCACGGCTGGTGAAATGCGCCGCGTCGCTCAATTCCTGTCGATCACAGAATACGTCCCTTGTCAATCGCTACTTCATTGAATATGTTTAATAGCCGACAGTCATTGCCAATTGATTATGCGGTTCAATTTGACGAATTTGTCTCTGAAATCTTTGTTACTGGTATTCGCCAAATCTATGAATATTAATGTTGTAGAGAAATAGCGCTTAATTAACTCAGTTATACCGTATATCGTGAATTATTTATGTCATCTTTCCATACATTTATAATACTAATCTCGAAATTTTAATCCGGTCGAAACGGTATAGCAGCGTTTAGAGTGGCATACAGTCACTCGGTCGAATCGGCCTTTCTAAATGGCGTGTTTGATATTTCAAAACTGTCATTAGTTATATTTGCTGATGTACTACGTTTAGGGATACTTGCGAATTGGCAAATTATTAAGATCTTTAAAAACGATCAATTCGTTTGAAATCTTAGACTACAACGAGAACCCATATAAATTTGATTTTATAATAGAACAATCACGCCAATTATTTGTTATCGAGTTAAATACTATTTCGTCGATTGAGAGACCGATATTTTTAAATATTTTAAATATTCGGCTTTGAAAGGAAGAATTTTTCTGCTACTAGCGCATATAAAGCTCCTATCGCACTGTATATTTCATTCGCTTTCACGAAACTTCCGAAAAATATCATTCCCTTCTGGAAGACAGACCGTCGGGTGACCATTCATTTCCTTTGCGACGATAGTGTCGCGTTAAATTTGAAGTACGATATATGTAGAACGAGGAACAAGTAACCGTAGAAAAACGTAACAGTTACAAATTTCTGGAGTGAACGGATTCAGGTTGCGTATAGTTCGTAACGTCATAACGTTTGTCTTTCTCTTACCCGGTTCCATGATCTTTCAATCTTCGTTCACCTGTTTGTCCCTTCTCTCACTTTGAGCATAATATTTCCGCTTATTCGTTCCTACACATTCGCAGAGTTGGCTGGTGTATACGTAAGTCCATTTTCCTCGTCTCTCTCTCTCTCTCTCTCTCCCTCTCTCTCTCTCTCTCTCTCAAGTAATACGAGCCCCTCTCTCTACCATACTCGCAGCATGCATCCTATTTATTTCCATGCGAATACCAAGAGACAGAAATAATGATTTTAATAATAGCGGAAACCTGGCGTGAGCGTGAGGATTTTCCTCGATTACACTAGAACCATTGTTTCAAAAAGGAACCCGTTCAACATATGAGAACCATTAAATAAAATTTCGCCGCGTCTGCCTGTGCACGCCAGAATAAAAAGCGTTTCGTCCATCGGGACGATCCATTTCCATTTCAACCTTCCAATACTAAATGCATTTTATTCTCCATTGGAATTTCAGTGATTTGTTTCACCCAAAAGTATTCGAGCAGCATATTTAATTATTCGCTCGAACTGCTTGTAATACCATTTTCAATGTGTTTCTCATTTTTTTTACATCGATAATATTCATTTCCCAATGGCAGGTAAATTGTTGATCCGTTAGTAATTCGATCTTTATTAAAATACCGACCGGTATCATTGAAATGAAAAAATATATTCCGTCTACGAATTTCATCGTTCCATCGAACTATTCCCGATATGTCCCTTTTTCCTTTTTTTCAGCGTGTATCGATATCAC
Source organism: Bombus pyrosoma (assembly GCF_014825855.1). Classification (NCBI taxonomy): domain Eukaryota; kingdom Metazoa; phylum Arthropoda; class Insecta; order Hymenoptera; family Apidae; genus Bombus; species Bombus pyrosoma. The sequence goes on from NC_057784.1 coordinate 535,136, forward strand.
TGAAACATCGTTGTTTGCGTGTTTAACAATTATTCCCTTTTATATAAATAGATTCCTTGAACCGTTTCCTCTGCTATTTGTCGTATGGTTACTTTTGATGAAAGTTTAGGGAATTGTATAGCTTCTCGTAAACTGAAGGCTTTTAGGGTTAAGCAAACTTCGCGTTTTCCACTTACCGTGGCAGGGCATATGGCGAAATTCCCACGAGTTACTCTTTTACGTCACATGCCTCGTTTCTTTCTTGCCATTTCTCTGGTTGCTTATTTAACGGAATAATACTTTTCCACGTCGCACGTTTTTCACCAGTCCATAATACCTACCACAATCGCCACTCCTCGTAAACACGAACATTTTTCCATTAAAAATTCAATTCGATGGCCTTTGCGTCTAATGGAAATCTTGTAATTACCTTAATCGCGACACGTCGAGTGTCCAGCCGTTTCTTTTCCATGTCCGGATCCCTTCCTCCTGAAGAGTCTCTTTTAAAACCAGTTAGATCGGCAGTTTTTATTAATCGTGAGAGAGAGGTAGAGAGGGAGACAGGGAGAGAGAGAGAGAGTTGCATCTATGAAAACTTGCAACGGTGCTGCCCTGTTTCCGGATACGGAGATGATGTCTCGGACCGAAGGGTATAAGAGCAACGAGAGGGTGGGGGAGTTGGGTTTGAGGTGGGAGAGGAAGTTGCTGGACCATGTCGACTGCTTCCCAAGCCAGCCGAAGTGGACCTATCGACTCGAAACGAGTGTGCTCGACGTTAAAATCCCGGTCGCTGCTCCCGTTTCTCAGCCTCTCCCCCTCTACCACTCTGCCTCTTTCCACCGTCATCGTTCTCTTGCTTTTCATCCCCCGTCCGTAGCCGACCACCACCCTTTGCTACCCCTCTATCTGTCTTTCTCTCTAGTCCGTTCATTCGTCCGTGCGTTTGTATTGAACGTAAACGATGCAATGGGTAGACACGGTCCAGCAAATCCGAAATCCCCTTTTCCTCGATATAAAGCTTTACCCCTTTTTTCGACTTCGTCCTTCCGTTGAGCGCGACTTCGCGCCAATACTTTCTGCGAACAAACCAGGCGGCACAAGTATCGAGTCACCGGTGAAATCGACTTGCTGTATTTCAAGGATCCGATGAACACTCGGACGTTCCAACTTAACTAAACGTCGATATTGTTACATAATAATGTTCCCATCGTTCGATGGCTATTACGATTGTGTATCGGCTATTATCAATTATCAGTTTCGTTTGATAATTATCTCTAGGTGATCTAGATGATTAATGGTGTGATTGAAAGAAAAAAGAAAAAAAGAAGGAACACGAGAAATTGTTTCGCCGACCACATTGAATGCGCGACTATAAAAGTGTAATGTTTCATAGCTCTCATCGGTGATAACGTCATTTTCAAGCCAGCCAGATCGATGATCAAGCCAGAAATGGAATAAACCATGAAGTAAAGTCATTGTTGAAAGACTATGGTTCGTTTCATTTCGTTTCATCGAGCTACCGTCGAAGACTTTTATGCAATTCGAGAACGTTCGTCCCAAGTTTCATATAATGAAACGTACGCTCGCCGGTGCAACATCGGTAAATTGCTAACAACAACCGTCATTACGAGTCGTGCGAAGTACTCGTGATTAATTACCGAAAACTTTTCATTACCGAACTGAAGTACTGAAAACACGGAAAACGAGAAAAAGACTATAACCGTTTTTAATAATTTATATTGTGTTAAAAGATTCGAGATATAATAACACGTATATTTATATTTATAATGACTTTAGATAATGGCTTCGACAAGATAGTCGATAGGGATGGTGTAATTCGGCACGGAAGTGACAATATTATTCTGTTTCAGGGTGTGACGGGCGACCGGCTGGCCGGGGGCGCCGCACACCTCCTCCATCTCTTCTTCTTCTTGCCACGACCACAACACACAATGTAACAACAACTACCACTACTAGAGTCGTCCGCGTGAACCACGTTCTCAATGTACTCGATGTGGTACGTCACCATACCCCTACTCGGTGTCTCTGAAAATATGTCATCCTTATTAAGTTTTAACGTGTTTCACTTTTACGTTGTCGTTGCCTCACAGTTAGTGTTCCTCAATGTTTTAATCAGAAAGTCGTGTCATGAGCCCGCAAAAGATAATAGTATCCATCACTGTTGATGAACGCACGTGTGGCGAAGAAAGTGCGCTGCGAACATCGAGCTCCAACACTAAATTGAATATCAATCTCGGTAAAACGTTGTTGCGCGGTTTTTTATTTCTCCGAGAAGGTTTCATAGCTCGGTTATAATTACCGTATTCTTCCATTACCTGGCACCTACCTACATATCTGGTACAAAAGCAAATTTTCGTTGCGGTATATTCATTCCCCTTAATTAAACTGTGTCGTTGAATTTCAGTTTTCATGCGAATTGCACTTTAATTAAATCTGTTCATCGAACAATTTTACAATTCAACTATTTTTTGAAAAGGATCACTTTTGATCATAGTTCATATGTTATCCTCGTTGGTTTCTTTCTGTTTTTTTTTTTTTTTTTAATATTTGACGAACGATTTATCATTTCCCGTTTCGCGATATGATTTGCGAGATAAATTTACACGTGGAGGCAGTGGCACTCTTCGCGCACACGTACGTATTTACACATCCATCAACATTATGTATACATTCTATATTCTATATATATATGTGTGTGTGTGCGTGTGCGTGTGTGTGCGTGCGTGCGTGCGTATGTACACATATACATACACATATATACATATGTATACATACATATTCGCTGAGTTCCGTTACAATGTGACTTGTGGTTGGTTTAGTTTCGTTGGTTTATCGGTGTTCGATGTTGGCTGCTATTGTTGGTTGTTAGGTGTTTAGTGGTCACTCTGTGTTGGTGCTCGCCCTATCGGCTCCTTCCTTGTACCCGCAACCCTGACAACCTGCACTCCCTTCCTCCGACAACTCGAATCCCAAACTTGATGTTAGAAGTTACAATGTCAAGCTTGTCTCCTGCCACGAGCAATCTTATTGGACGACGGAAAGATCCGCAACACTATTAACGTATATATCAAACTGACGGTAAGGTTTTTATTCGATAGTCTGTTATTCTTATTCCAGACAGCATGCTGTTTTTACGTATGACAGAAAAAAGAAGTAAGCAAGTGTCGCATGAACAATATCACTGATTAATTAAGAACAATGATGAAATATATTATATGTCGATGTTCACTAACAGCTGTATATCTAGGATTGATGTCGTGTTGAAATACGAATTCTTGTCGAAAATTGCAAATTGCAAGTTGCAATTTAGCGGCACTTGACGTTAAATGACTTTTTAATACGTTTGAAACATGTAAAGCGTTTTCAACGTGATCTTCCTCCCTTGGGAAATACTTCATTATCGATCAAATATATTATTAAATATTAAATATATATTTTTGTACAGTTTTCTTCTTATTCCAAGTCGTATCGTCTAGCCGAGGAAAAGATTTGCTTCATTCAATGAGCCAGCGTTTATTATATAACGTTAGGAATTTCGTGAAAACTGCCGCATACGAATCTGTAGAAAATTGATAGCAACGGACGGAAAGGCACGTTTCGCTTCGTTGTGGAATTTAAATATTTTTGAAGAATGGATACGAAACCCAATGATTTTTATGCAGCGCGCGTAAAGGTCTCCCTTGCGGAATACCATTTCTAGACCAGGAGTAGATATGCGTTACTAGAAAACGGCCGACATTTGATTAGAGAATGGTTCCTCTTTTACTCGTTTCATTAATTTACGTCCCATCTAATCAGACTCGAATTTGTTTCGATAACTTTTCGGGGATAGCGTAATGCAACGGTAATATCTTTTAATTGCGAAACGGTGAAAAATATTCTTACTATTCGAAGCGACGTTAATTATCGAGTGAAATCAATGACTCGATGTATGTACATGCGTGAACGGGCACAATTTATTCCTGGTTGTTTACGCGATAAATATTGATACTAGAATTTTTTTAATCGACCTCGCTAATTAAGTTTCAGAGGGTGCGATAGCTTGTTATCACGGTTTTAATGGGTTTGGAAAACGATCGCTGTTTACGATCCGGTAAAGAGGGAATCTGTGGTCGAAGTGCTTGAATTCTTAATAAGAACCGACCGGAAAAACGAAAAATGCTGCCGTTTACTATGCTATGGGTAAAACAATTACACGAGTGGATGATAAAGAAGTGCTTTTAATTGAAAGAACTTTTTACGGTATTTCGTATTATTAAAATTTACATATTTGTACGTTATGCCGATACAAAAATAATTGTACGCACGGCCGATAATTGAATCAAAGAAATTGGAATAATCGAAATCGATAATCAATAACGAAACCATTAGTTATTCCAAAGTTATACTCGTATTGGCAATGAAAATGGCAAGAACAATTATAATATTTATATCGGTATAAATACTATGTGGAATTCTTTAATGAAACCATATCCGACATATGCGTGCTGCCCTATATCACTTACGTGCATTTAAGTCTAATCGTGTAAGACCGTAGTCTGGATCTGCGTTCCAATTCCATTTGAAACGACGAGTGACATTTTATTCTATTGAATTGCGTCGGGATGTGGAAACGGTAGAGAGAAAAAGAGGACGTCATGCTGCTCAAGACCGTTCTGACTACGATGTATGTGAGAAAGAAAGTATAGACCGAAGGAACATTTATTTGCTGGCAGGAATCCTCCGCAGTTTTTCAGCCAGACCGTGTGGAGTTTTGCAAAAGGCAATTCGATTTCAAGCACATTCGGACAATATTAAAAGGTAATTGGATTTCGACCTGGCTAGTTGTTGCCAGCGTGCACGCCTCGATCCCGGTGTAGCAATGGGAATGGAGAAGAGGGACGGTAAATGCCGTAAGGGGTGTCGAATCGGTAGAAAGAGGAAGATAACAAAAGTAGGGAGCTTGTACGCGTGTTCGCAAACCAGAATAATGGATAGTCGTTAAATTTAATTGGCACATAATTATCGGGAGTCCTGGCACCAAGCAGATCGTTGCACGCCACATATCGTTCTGATCCCCTTGCCTTCGCTTCGATATCGAGGAAACTCGATTACGCTCGAACGTTATGTGTTGTCTATCTATATTCTGTGTGGCAAAAAATTCTCTGAATCACGGTTTTTGGAAATTAAGTCTAACAACGATAGATTCGGATAACTTTGCCCCGTCAATCGAAGATTCACTTTTAATTTTTTACAATTCTCTGACTGTTTGTAACCTAGCGAAGGCAAAGTCGAATTAACGACATAACAAAATTCAAGATCGCTCGATATTCCGGTTGTAGCAAAGTAAATTCACCAACGGGGTAACGCTTGATCTCGCTTTCGCGTAAACGTCTTGCGAGAAAACGTCGGTGTTCCGTTGGCGAGAAAGAATCTGAATAATACAACGATCACGTGAAGCAACAAGACCGAGGGAAAAGGCATCAAGGGAGACGAAGTTGGGACGAAAGGAGGATCGTGGAAACGTGGATAAAAATCTATGAATGTCTCGAGTCTCGAGGGAAGTTCTCCATAAGCGTAAAAATACCTAGCACGAAACTCGAGCAGGAGGACGGAGAGGACGCACGATCTTGAAACGCTTAAATATGCAACTCGGTCGGTGAATTAATTTACTAATCACTTAGGGTAGTCGCGTTTAGATAGCGTTTATCGACAGTACCGGATAGGTGTTTGTAGTAGGCACGAGCTACAGAGCTTCTCTGTTCCCTATACCCTATACCCTATCGTATGTAACTACGATATCGGCGCGTACCAATAAATAAGCCGACCGATACCATCTTTCATTTCGATAATTATTATTTGGTACAGTGTTAATTAATTAAACACGGAGAAGCAGGATGGTCGGGTAACCGCTGCCGGTAGTATGTAGCACTCGGAATAGAGTGCTCGAATAGACAGGGCACGCGTACTGTATACGGGCATGATCGCACCAGGTGATAACTCCTCGGGCTCTCCGGCTAATTACCGGATGAAAGAGCTATCTGGCGACTGTCGTCAAAGCCCTGGTGAAACCTAGTAAATGCACCTGCCGCGCCATTGTGATATTTTAACGCGGCCGCGGTTTATACAGCTTCGCCCGGTTTTCGGTGTATCTAATTTTCATTCGGCATTTTCAGTTCCTGTGAACGAGTACGCGCACCGACGTGATTACGAATAGGCTGCTCGTTTTAATGGCATTGCCAAATATGCAGTCTCGGAAACGGCCCTGCCGTAGTTCCTGAAAAATGCAACGTTGTTCTACGTCATTCTCGTTGTTGTCGCTCCTATGTTTATACGGTTGCTTCGAGACGGACACTTCATTCGCCAGTCAGCGATTCATGAAAGAGGTAACGATCATCGAATGGTCGAGATTCTTACGTTCGAATTAAAAGAATCATACACGTGGAAAACGGTGATCCTGTTTCCTCGCTTCTGGATATTATTTTTCATAATCAGTTTGCGGAATTTGTTCGCGGTTGAATTGAATTGAGAATATGGTTTCCGCTCGAATAAATGGACGATGGAGAATTTACCGTGGTACGGTCTCTTTCATGTAATAAAATGTTCAAATTATCTTTCGAATCTACAAGGAACTTTCGTTCCGGGCGAAGCATACGTGACATCGGCGAGTAGTAAATGTCAGGATCACGAAAGTCCAAGCAATTCGGACTAGAGCCAACGGAGAGGAACCGGTATAATTTATTAATTTAATGCGTGCCTTTTTGGGTCAGAGTGGTATCTAGGTGAGAGGACGTTGGCATTTTTCCCAAGCGACAGGGAAAAATAATTTTCTTTTTCTCCCTGTCATGTTTCTCTGGATGTATGATCCCTAAACGGCCTGTAGAAAGTAACCAGTCGCAAACAAATAAATAACAACGTAATCACGAACACCCGCTGACTAAGATTCATGGTGCGAAATATTCAACCATTAAGCCGTCCAGCCTGTTACTTCGACCAACAATTAGTAATTGATGGTGGTATATTCTGTCCTTGAATTAATACCGCAGGAAAGATTGCCGGTTAATAATTATTCTATCTAACAAATTCTTATAATTTAAGCAAGTATTTTGATCGAAAGTGTTAATTAAGTATGAAATACTTGACTTTGAATATATAGGTCCCCAGGGAAGCTAAAAGAAATTTAATTATGATACCGTGACGATTTCCTCGATATCGTTCTAAAAATCTTGATGTAATTTCAAATGATTCATCGTGGCACTCTAAGTCGATGGAAATACTGGTTTCTCGACTTTGAATTTTCTGATGTAAATGACCTTGATAATAACGTGCCCTTGTTGCGGACCAAAAATTCAATAACCAGTAGAAGCATTCGTGAAATATGTTCAACGAGTAACGAAAATAGCACGTGAGAGAACGAAAGGAGATAGAAAGAACGTTGGAGAAACGGAGAGGAAAAGGAGAGAAAATGATGGCGTCACAGAAGAAATACGTAGAGAAAGAAAAGAGAGGAGGAAATGAGAAGGTCGAATGGCGAAACACACGGCTGTACTCAAGTAGCGCTTCTATTCGATTTAGCTGCTGCGTGCCACGGATCCTCGCTCTCTCGCGTATATTTGCCGGGATTTGATTTACGCATAAAATATTCACCTTGCCCGAGATTTCGTTAGAGTTTGAAAGTTCGGAAACGCGCAGCCGCCGCCAACTGCTACCGCTACCGTTACTACCACCGCCGTTGCTACCGCTGCGCTGCTGCAATGCAAACAGCCAAAGAAAGGGACCAAGTAAAAGTAACTGGAGAAACGAAAGTGTACACCAAGATTCAAGAGGATGGTATGGAAACGAAGGGAAGGATCATGAAAGAGAGAGAGAGGAACAGAGAGAAAGAGAGAAGTTCGCGAATGGTTGAACAATAGAAAAGCAAGGTGACTTTTACGAAGGATTCTGCGCGAGAGTCTTGAGGTATCTACGGTAGAAAACTTTTCGGAGGCGAAAAAGGAACGAAAACAAAGAAATAGGAACGAACGTGAAGCTGCAGAAATTTCGCCACCTCCGTGATAACTTTTTTCCTTTCTTTCTAGTCCCTTTTCCTTCTGACTGCGCCTACACGGTCTCCGTTTCTTTCTATTACGGAGGTGATAGACAGAATGATCACTGAATCGAACGAATCAGAGAGAAGCACGAGGCTGAACATTTTACAATCGATATCTGCGATGAGCATGAACTCACACCAGTCACCTAAAGTTCAAGATGCGCTTGATAACAACTTACTACCCTACTTCTCCTTCTTCCAAATATTACTTGCGCGAGTATCCTTCACAGAAATACGGTATTTATGAAATCGCACGATTGTCGTTACGCTGTCGATATTAACGTTTCGTTCGATACTTTTTGATCTGTCTTAACTTTATTTCAATTGTTGTTCTATGTTTCGTTTAATCGAATTAACCTTTAGTACTCATAAAATAAAATTATAAGAAGGACAGCTATATTTAAGCTTGCTGTGCGCATAATTGCATAGAATGAAAGCTGAATTGCGAAGTGAAGTAAATAGTAATGGCTTGATTGCTAATAATATTATTACTTTATAAAAATAACCGTGATCTGTTCGATCGTTCGCGGAGAGACGCGATCGCGGAGAAGGCGCGTCAACGGGAGTCGTAAATTCCCGTTACGATTAGACAATCGACGCCACGAACTGATCGATCCCCTATTTCGGTTAGGATAATAGAGGTTAGGTTGAATCGGTATAACACTGAGTTTGACAGGTCATAATATATACTTTATTCCAACAACTTGTTTCACGGATTATATAAACGTTCGGAGAGGCTCGCGGGGTAAGGTTACGATGTCGAATCGTTACGTCTTGTTTGTAATTGAAGATACTTGTTTGTATCGCATGATAGGACATATATATTTAGTACGGCCAAGATATATTTGCAACAGCTTGCACAAAGCGAAACTTTAGCTATAGCGAGGCGCTCGAGCGAAGTGCGACTAAGGAATAGGGAATGGAATAGGAAGCAATTCCAGGATAAATTTTAGGAAATATGATCCTTATAGATCGGCATCTCGCGTTAAGCATTGTGCGTGGACTTTCTACTTGTGCTTATATCTGTACTTTCACCGTTGCGTGGAAGTTTCGGAAGCTCGGAGAATTTATCCACATCGGTACTTCTTCTGTCCGAAAACTTACTCTGGGATGGCAGGATATGGGGGCAGAGGGGACGCATACACGTGACCATGGCAATATGTTCGATGGCAGGACCGTTAGCTCGCCCTATTGGTTCCGAAGGACCCAAGCTCGAGCTGCTCTCTATTCCATTTATTCCGTATACATAATACATCGTTTTGCGAGCAACCAGGCCCCATTTGGATTCCTGTCGAGCATGTAGGTATTCTTATTTCTACGCTCGATTTAACGGGCTGTGATGGAAACAGCATTTCTGCTGACCTACCTAATCTTATCTATCAGTTCCCATTGTTGGTCTTGTTCATCAATCTTTATGTTCGTATGTATTGTGGGCTGCATTCCCCCGTGTTAGTGCTTATACGTATGATAATTAAATCGAGAAAACGCGTGATAAGGGTTTAACAAAGATCAATGAAATTACGTCCATCGATCGCGTAGTGCGATTTATGCCTGTAAAAAGGATACATTAGGAGCGCACGCGATACCTTTGCGTTATATTAAGAAGGAACCTAATTAGCAAAAAATATAAAGAACTTAATCAGATAAACGTCGGACTGTCGTAATTTATTACGATGAAACAGTAACTAGTGTTGGAAATAATAGTAGCGCTCGGTCCAGTCAGGCGAGTGAGTGTTGCTCGTAATCGTTCTCACGTTCTTCCATAATAATTTAGTCAATATTACTCGCAATTAGTGTTCGACTTTTTAAATAAATAAGTTTAATCTCGTCATTTAAACAACAAGTCCACGTACTTATTAAAACTCTGAAAGCTGAACATTCAAAATTTATCGAGTCCCTCAAAAATTGAAGCTTCGAATTATGTTCGAAGCGTTTCAAAGCTCGTATCAAGGCTCGTTGTCAAGCTGCATTGTTGATATAGAATTGTTTCTTCCTTTGTATTCACACAACAATGCGTTTATAAAAAAATTTGATGTATCGAGCCGTGAATGAGTCTTGCATCCTGATGGTGTTTCTATAAAATACGTACGACTGGGAGCGCGCAACGTCAATAGCTGTCGACGATTAATTTACGACTTTTGGACAATATCTGTCGAAGGAGATATAGCTCGTAACATTCTCTCAAAAGAGGAAGGTAACTGATTGAGCGAAAGAATTTTCAAGTTTAAAAGCGTGCGAGTTGTGTATCGTGGGAAAGTTAGCTGGCACCTTTTGACCGAGAGGAAACGAACGAGCGCGTCTTTTTCCATTTCAAAAGCTGCTTCTCCTCGAACGATCGCGAACCATCACTTCTGACAGACGTAATACGCGTTTGAATCGGTCTCGCATGAATATGAATGGAATTGCAAGGGCTGGAAAGGGGACTCGGGACGAAAGAGGGTTTAACTCGATGAAATCCATGGTTCTACCTGGCAATGCACAGTGAGCCAGCCGTCTCTCACACAGGTGCTCTATCGAGTACGTGTTCCGATAATGTGCGGCCCCGAAATATAATCCTCGTCACGGTGGCGCGCGACGAAAGCTTCGGTTTCGATGCGGCGAAAATCGCGCATAGCTTACCTAGCCTGCTATTTCATGCTACAGGAACCAGCTTTGATCGCCATATAGGCAGGACATAGGCGGATCCCGGTGAATGGCTTGCCGACGCCGGCATATCGCGGATGCAACGCGTAATTACTTTATACGTTTATGGCGACGGCCCTTTCGTCGGGCCCCTTTTGTCGAGCGCACCGTGTGATTTATCGAGGTAACCCCGCTGCTACCAGCAGCCACCCTGGGAATTTCTAAAGCCCGCGCGGATCTCCACGCCAACGCTATCGTTTACCACCGACGAATTTGTAACCGATCCTTGTAATCCCACGTTTAACAGGCACAATCCTTCTTCATCGTTCGTAGGGTTTGTCGATGAATAGGAAAAAAATTGGCTGGTCCATCGTCGAAAATTGTAAATTGCGTAAGTATCATTGATGGAATAAAATTTTCTAGAATTTTTGAACGTTCGCGTATTGGTAGGAAATAGCTTTTAGGTGTTCAGATCATATATCACAGCAATCGTGCTTCCGAGCTGTCTAACTATTAATGGATGCGTGAGGCGACTGACGAAAGGAAAAGAGAAGGGAAGAGAAGAGAAGTATTCCTGGCGGAAAGGTGTCATGTGACGTGCAGAATAATCGATAAGCATTGTCTGATCGGAAATCTGGCGTGGCTCGGCACCCAGGGACCAGAATCCATACCCGTGGTGATTCGTGCCACTACTATGGTATTAATATTTGACACACATCATTCGGTTTTACTGCCGGTATAAATGCGTCGGATAGGGTTGTGCGTGTATCGTGAATCACCGGAAATGCGATTCGCCCGGGAATCGATAGATGCTGGATACGTAAGCGGTCAAGAGTACCAGCATCGTGAATACATATGCATCATTTTCGTCACTCGAAAACCGTTTTGAACGATCGCTATCCGAAGGATATATACGATCGTTCGTGATAGTTCACTGACACGTAATGGTTACTGCATGTAGAAGAGTCGACGCTTTGATAAATACTCTGTGTTCGATCCGAAACAATTTTACTTGACAATAACCTTTTCCAGTTGGACTGCCGAGTCCCCTTTTTAGGATTACAGATTATTCTTCCGTTTTCTGTATTTCTTACGTAGTTGTTATTATATTTTCCTTTCGTTATAGTAGCGATAAGGATAATCATTCGTTCTTATCCCGCATGCGCGCTAGAACATCCCGTTTAATTAAGAAGCATTTCTTTGAATACAGCAGAATATTCTGGAAAATTAAGTAGCGGAAGTTACCGCAGGCAACCGTGTTCGATTCAAGAAAATAATTAATTCTCTTTGTTACTGGCGTGCCTATCGGGAATCACAAAGCACATGGTTATGACAGCTGGTCTTCAACGGAATTCTCCAGTTTTGTACCTCGAAAGTTCCATTACCGATTTCATCATCGCTGCGCTATAATTTTGCAATCTTTGCCTCTCTTCCACTTCTCCAACTTAAGGATATCTGAAGCAGTACTTGCGGTTAGATCGATGCCAAATTATGTCACCAAGCCTGCTCTTCGTTCGTAATTATGATAGCTCTTTTGCAAATTACTCGGCTGAATAAACGATAAAACTCTATCGTTATTAATGGGCGCCTGCGTTTTTTTGTCTCTGCTTATTTTTCGATATCATCGCCGGAAAAAGAGTAGAAAACGTTCGTTCGGTAATTATACCAGATGGGGCAGCGGACACTTTTGCCAACGGTAATCGACAAAATTTGCTGCGCTTGAAACGCCCTTCTACTCCGAATAATTGCAGGCGATTCAATGGGATAATATTATTTTATGAATTTAATTGAACGCTTCCTTCGCAGTTCTTTATTTCCATTCAAATGGTAACGTATACTCGTGTGTGAATTAAATTTACTTTTCAAACAATCTTTATTTTTTAAAGAAATCGTTGCAATCCAAAATTTACTTCGTTAAATTTTATATGAACGACGAAAATGTTGATCATTGCACATTTTAGTTGCGTACCGCGTAATACTTAAGGACTTCGTTTCTTTGTACTACCATACTCTGCATTCGTTATTACCGGGCTTTCTGATGTAGGATCTTGAAGTTAGATTTATGAGTACTTTCTTTTTTAATAGGAGGATCTTTTGGAGCGAAACGTTATAAGAAGGAAAGGCAATGGCTTTCTTTATCGCTTTGATGGATAACGGAGAAAGAGAAGGTGGTATATATTTCGAGTTCTATCAACGACCGATGTCCTGGAGAAGGTAAAGGACACGATCGAAAAAGTTTAGACCGATGTCATGCGAACACGCTCTTTTCGCTGAATCTTGAATAGCCTTTCCTAAGGCTAGGAGCAGATTACCCTATTACCAGATGGAAGTAAATTTCTAATTTTATCTCTACCAATATCAGAAGCGTACCGTCGCTCTTGCCTTTGAAGTAACAATCTACTTCGTGTAATAATGCTACACAATTCTCGACGATTAATGGTTAAGAGGGTAGGCTTGTTCTTAACACAACGCTTTTGTTTCACTTTGTGCGGTTCAATTTACCATCTCGGCATTAAATATCGTTACAACTGCGAGCCCTGTGCTTTTCTAGGACGAGTAGTATGCGCGGAAAAATTTCGCCTATGGGAACGTTATCAAGTAAGACATAATTGAAACACTCGCTGCAAAACAAATACTATATTCGCCGAAATAAAAAAACCTGATAATACTATCTGTATCTGTAATTTTGGAAATACGACTTTTTTCTTCGGTGGACAACTCCTTCTAGAAGGGATGGCTTGTGTTAGGGTACCGGTCATATTTGAGCCAGAGATGTGAAATAGGTTGCGTAGAGATGAGGTCTAAGTGGAAGAGACAGCGTTTACATGCGAGAGAGAAAGAGAGAGAGAGGGAGAGGGAGATGGAGAGGGTGCGAGCAGGACGTTGAAGAGGGAATTTCGGAGGACGCAAAGAGGCGGATGGGTACGGACTGGCCATGTAAAGCGGAATGAATCTCGCAGCCGCACGTGGCTTGGCCGCGATCCACGCTATCCAAACCACTCCTCGCGTTGTGCAAGCTTTTTATGTCGAGAATTTAAATTAGATACAACCACTCTCCATCCACAACCACTAAAACTCGCGCCGCGCCTACCGAATCACCTTGCAGATACTCCTTTATTTCACGGCACTTTACTTCACCCCGCTGTTTCACTAGTCTTAGCATTTAAAGATGACTGCCTGTTAGGTGTTGAAAATATCTTGCCGAATGTTTTGTAACAATTATTAATCACCATCATACTTATTATCGCCGATTAATATCGTAACGCACTGTAATGTTATTTGTTATACGTAAAGATTAATTACGACGACAATACGAAATACATAACAAGTTGCGTATTTTTCGATATGTAACGTTCTAACGTTAAATGAGCCAATGATATAAGAGATATAAGAACTGGTATTTCTATTATTTGTTTAGATACAGTTATCAGTATAACGTAATACATTTTTTCCAAGTAATATCGTTTATTTACGTATCAAACTGTTTATATCAGAGTAGTAAATCAAACAGATCAATGAGCTTAAACGGCAATAAGCGACGCTCAGAGAAAACTAACCTGCTGTCGTTTCGATTTGATCGATACCGATCGAATCCAATACCGGTGCAAAATATCGAAGGTGCCTACTGAGAGGTGCAGGTTGTTGGCTAGAGGCGTGTCAAAATGTGATTGCGGCAACATTGCGTCACCGCCACTGGTCCCGGGGTATCTTTGGAGGCTCGTCGTTGGAGAGGACGAAGTAGGATTCTCCTCCTTTCGAAAGCGTCGTTAGGGGCCTCTGGCACGTGGCCAATCACATCGACTAGCTACTGTGTATGTTTCATCCGGCACAGTGTCTAGCTCTCTGCTCTCTCTCTCTCTCTCTCTCTCTCTCCTCTTCCTCTCTCTCTCTCGCTCGATCGCTCGCTCGCTCGCTCACTCTGCACGTGGATTTCTACCCTTGGTTCTAGGCTGCTCTGGCATAGGCTGGTCTGCTCTCCGGCACGACGTATACACGACGAGAGAGGAATCGGCTAAAGGGATTCTCGTTTCTTGTTTGCACCTATCACCCACCACCCATCTACGGAGTGTCTTCTTCCCTTACAAACATCGATATGACCAATATATCGGAATATAGCCAAGACATTGTGTGTACAGTCCGTTCGAACATCCGTGACCGTTCCGATTTTCCACTTTCCCCACGAAGGAAATTACTTCGCGATCGAGTCTGTACTTTATCTCGGTTTTCGGACCGAACTACCGACTAAATAATAGCTTTAGCAATACCAGGTTGCAGCCCATTCCGTACGCGAGATCTATTAACTCCGTACGGTGTATCGAGATTAACGTAATCGCGTTTGTAGTGAATCGATAAACATCTACTACTGGATAAATTGGACACGAATATATCGTTCGAGGAGACGATAAGGAATTACACAAGTGTTGTTTTTGATTGTAGTAAATTTTCGGTATCTACGAGTAGTCAGTCAGTTTTTATATGCTTCGTTTCATTACAAATTCGTCGTGTTAAAATGCTTTTTTCCTCATCGTCGTTCGATACTTTTCGCATATCAAAGGATACATGGACATGGAAGCATGGACAGGAGATCAACGTAGTACGGTTACATCGGTGAAGTAAATGCGAACATCTACTTTACATCCAGCGCGATTCAGAGAGTTTACCACCTGCGATTCAGTTCGTATTCAAGGAAGAGAGAAAGAGGCAGAATGGGTGAACTCGAATTAGAAGTGGAGTTTGAGGGAATGAGCGGAGTTAGTTAGTATGCTAATCCCAAAGTGGAAACACTTAAATTCATTACACAAACTACTAATTACGTGGATAATGAGCTATCGCTAATCGCCGAAAGAATTACATTTCCCTCGCTTAAGAGGTTTCATCCTGAAATTCACGGTTACAACATAATAGAAGAAATTGATGTATTCGCATCAACGAAACGAGCGTGGCGGGATCTTTTGCATTCAACCAGGAACGATCTTCAGCTCACGTTTTCGGGCCACGGCTTGGGAATTATATCAAAAAGCGATTTTGATCATTGACATTCAGCAGGCAACGGTGGTACGTGAGTTCCGGTGTAGTTGTGCAAAAGTTTAACGTATTAATTACGGAAAGTTTTACCAGCCCGGTTTCTTTTCTCAGCCGCTTCTGCTCCGGTTGCTTCTTTTTCTTCTTCGCCTCCTTCGTCTTCGTCGCCGACGGACCGTATCGCATTACTTAATGCCAGTGCCGGCACGAGCTACTAGCTTTTAACGAGGTGAAACGTTTGACGCCTTGTAAAAGGACCGGCCAAGCTAGCTTTTCTTTCAATTTCCTAAAGAAGCCCCTCGACATTTACGACACTGAATTATACCGATTGGGAGGTGATTTTAATCACCGTAAAGTTTGAACAACAGCTTCCGACATTTCTGACGTTCGTAGAGCGTTCTATCGCTTACCCGCTGAAACACTCCACAGCAGCTTATGATTATCAGATCCCTGGTAATTTATATTATTTCATACAATTGTTTTTAGAGTAACGAAGATTTGAAAAATACTTGAAAAGATTTGAAGAAATACTTTGTATTCCGTATTGCTAAGTAATATATAAATTTTCCATTGGGTCGCAA